>NW_024504786.1:8564476-8852861 GCF_017590055.1 Onychostruthus taczanowskii
GGTGGGAGCGCGGCGGGACGCGGAGCAGCCCCGGAGGATGGGGCGAGCGGCGGCAGGTGAGGCCGGGCAGGGCAGGGCGGGCTCGGCCGCAGCTCCGGGGGTCGCTCGCTGCCCGCGGGCACCGGCCGGAGCAGCGGGACGTCGCGGCACAGGCAGCCCCGGGCTGGCGGGGACCGCGGCACTGGAGGACGGACCGGGAGGATCTGCGGCGAGCGGCTCCTTTCGTGGTGGGGGGAGAGGTGGGGTTCACTTTCCCCACTGGAGAAAGGGAGCGGGAGGGCAGGTGGCACAGGGAGGGCAGGTGGCACAGGGAGTCACGTCCCCTCTGCTCTCCCCGCAGGCGTCGGGCTGGGCACCGTGTCCCTCTGGGGCTGCCTCCTGCTCGCTGCCGGCCTTGCCCTTGACCCAGCACCGCCCATCTGCAACTGCTCGGAGCCCATGGACTACCAGGCTTTCCGGGAGGCTCCGCTCCCTGAGAGCTGCTGCCTCAACTTCACCAGCTCCAACATCACCCAGCTAGACTGGGGAGCACTGGTGGGGGTGCAGGGGCTGCGGGAGCTCTACCTCTCCCACTGCAGCATCACGGCCATCAGCAACGCACAGGGAGTCCCTCCTGCCTTGGAAATCTTACACTTAAGCCACAACCTGTTGGAAAGTCTCCCTGGAAGCTTTCTAGAAAATGCCCCTAATTTGAGGGTTCTTTATCTGGACAGCAACCAGCTTCAGGAGCTACCCCGGTCCTTCCTGAAGGCATCTTCCCAGGTCCAGGAGGTCTACCTGGGCTTCAATGCCCTCACCTTTCTTCCTGCCAGCCTCCTGAAGCCATCTCTGCTCCAGCTTCAGCTCTCCAACAACAGCTGGGACTGCAGCTGTGCTTTGCTAACCAACCTGGAGGGTTGGTCCAGCCAGGCTGCCGAGGTTATCTGCCACACACCAGAGCACTACCACGGCGTGGGCCTCCAGAGCATCCCCCGGGACGAGCTGTGCCGCTCGCACGGCCTCACCGCCCTCTTCATCTGCCTGCCTCCCCTCCTCATCCTCACCTGCGTCACTTGGTGCTTCTGCCGGCAGAAGAAAAAGACCAACTACAGCCTCCAGAGCAGGTCCCAGAGCCAGCGGGCCATGGCAGAGAGGAGCAATGTGCCAATGTCTGCAGAGCCCCACCACTACATCCCCTACGAGCTGCCTGCTGCTCCCTCCAAGACTGAGAAGAAAGTGCTGCTGGGGAAACAGGTCGTGCTCCAGCCCTTCGTGGATCCACTGGAGAGTGGCAGAGACCTCTATGAGGAGGTGGAGATCCAGGTGGGATCCCCCAGCAGTCCCCAGGTGCCATCCCATGAAGGGCAGCTGGGCACCCCAGCACCAAGGGCAGAGGAGCTGGGCAGTGAGCCAGAGGTGGACACCGTGAGCGTGAGTGAAGTCCTGAAGGACTCTGCTGACCGGGAGAAGATCTACATGAGTCAGACAACCAGCTATTACAACCTGGTACCTGGTATCGAGCTGGAGGACTCAGACAACCTGGAGTATGAGACCATTGACCTGCACTGATGCCAGGACTTGGGCTGTGTCTGGACACACAGCTGGATGGCAGGGGCTGGGCAGCAGTGAAAGCCACCAGAGCAGGAGAGGCATGAGTTGTCCTGCCATGGCTGACAGTGGCTGTTTGCAAAGCTGCACCCCCAAATACCCGTCCCTTCCCCTGTGCTGCTGTGTGAACCCTCGCTTGCCATGTGCTGCAGCTGGGCAAGGCTGCAAGGGGGCTTCAGGCTCTGGGAACCCTACCACAGGCTGGTGGTGCCTGAGGAAGGACGTGGAGGGAAGGTGGGCGCTGGTTTTGGGGATCAAGGGATGATGCTGTGAGTGCCAGACCCACTGACCAGAGCTTCCTCTCTTGCTGGAGCCAGACGGTGCCTGGCACAGACCTGCTGCTCTCCAGCCTGCAGGGAACACGGTCTGGAGACATGAAACAGGGCTGGCCCTGCCTGTATGGTCTGCAGGGAGTGTTGCATTTGGACGGGGTGCCCCGGGCCTGGCAGGGGAAGCCTGTGGTGGCTCTGCCTGCTGCCCACGCCACAGTGGCACAGGGACTTGAGACAGTCAATGCACATGTGCTGCTTCATGGCGTGTGTGTGTGAAGTGCACACACAAACAGGGCGGTGTCAGAGGCGGCCCCTTGCAGACAGCCCTGCAGGATCCAGCTCTCAGTAAGAAATATATCATTTTACTCCTGGCAGTGTGGCTCCATCCCTTTGTGCTTTGGGGTAGTGGGGAGCCAACAAGTGGGATGTGGGGAGTGCAGGGATGGTGGACTTCACTCCTACCCCATCCACCCTCCCATGCCCTGGGTGATGGCCCAGTGAGGGTCTTGCTCAGCATCCCTGGAGCCTCTTTGTCACTCTGGCAGAGCAGAGCTGGGCACTGGCTAAATGCCAGCAGAGCCTTTAGATTGTATCAGGATTTACAACAGGGGTGGGGAAGGTGTCAGCCCGCTGTAAATGCCACAGATCCTGAACAAAGCAAGAATTTGTGGGGCTCCTGGGAGCAGGGCAAAGGCTGGGGGTGCTGTAAATCACTGCCCAGTACAGGCACCCCCAGCAAGTCTCACCCATGGTGCTCCAACCCTTCTCTGCAGATGAGGGGGAGGACATCTTTGTCCTCCTGCCCAGGGGGACATTCTCCAGGCTGGAAGCTGCATTGGCCACCCTGTCTGCTCTGCAGCCGTGCTGGGCCTGGTGCCCAGGCAGGAAGGGAGGGAGCTGGGCAGGGCAGGACGCGGTGCTCCGGCCGGCAAAGGAAGTGGCGTTTCCTGCAGTGCTGTGGGGCTTCCAGCAGCCCATGGTGGGACTGCTCAGCCCTAGCACTGCTCAGTCCCAGCCCCACATGGCCTGGGGACAAGGATGGGATGATTTCCCTTCATGTCTCTTGCCACTCATGGATGTTTCCCCCTGTTTTATATCCAGCTGGACTTCCTTCCTTGCTCCCTCCTGGGCCCTGGGAAAGTATCCCAGTCTTTTAATATCCCTCCATCACTCTCTGCCAAGTACTACAGCGTACCCTGGCTCATGCCACCACCACATCCCCACAGGGACAGAGGGACCAGAAGCTGCCACAGGGCAAAGGCAGGACAGGCAGGGTTAGCAGCTGTCTCCAGGGGCTGCAGATTTTGACTAGGGCTAACAACAGCTGCATTTTTCACCTGTGCTCCAGAAATGCCCACAGCTCTTCCATGGGTGCCCCCTCTGCTCATGTACCCTGGGATTCCATTCCCAGGGCTGCTGGGAATGATGTAACATCCTGTCCTTTCCCTCCTTCTCATGAAGCATAAATTCAGATGCCACAGCTGATGGAAAGGGAGTGACCCAAATGATCCCACTGGGTCTTATCCAGCCCTTGCTCTGGTACCTGCAGCCCCTGCCCAAATCTCAATCTCTGACAGGTGGCACGGTGTGACCAAACCCAGTGTTCCCTGTTCTTGTCTGTGACAGCCCTGGCACACTCAGACACATGTTTTCCAGATATTAGTTAAAAAGTTCCCTTTCCTGCAAGCCCCCCTTCCTTTAAAGCTCCCAAATTCCTTCAACAAGCCAGTCCTGCTTCTCCACTGCCTTCTAGGTCACTGCTGGACCTATTGAAGTGTAACCACAAGGTCATTTCCTGGGATGGATCATGTCCTGTAAAAATACCCCAAAGTTAATGCTGTGTGGAGCTGAGAGAGCCACTCAACAGCAAGGAGCGGGACACAAAACAAGTGACTTCACCTGGCTTATGCTGCAGCTGGTCATCCTATGAAAGCAACTCTTTTTTAAATTCAGACCCTCCACCTCTCAGAAGTGGGTAAGGTCCTCAGCCTAGGCTTTTGCACTGCTGAAGTCTAGCCAGGCTACAGCTGTGCTTAACCCCAGCCCCTGCCCATCACTCCCAGGCAGGTAAATCCCTGCGCTATCCATAGGGCTGTGCATTCCACAGCCTGCAGCGCTTTGGGAGCAAAGTGCCACACACCCTGGCCAGCTGCCACTGCTCTGTTCCCATGTCACATCTCCAGGTGCCACTTTCCTTCCCACGGGCAGTTGCCCTTGGCAGCTGTTTCTCAGAGTAGCAACTTTGTAAACATCACACATTGAGGAGCCATAATCTTGTTCATCGGTTTGTAATTCTGCTGTGACACCGAGACAGCATTTGCTCCATAAAGCCCGAGTTTCTCCACCTGTACAAAGTTCCCCAGAAACACCCTGAATGCTGTTTGCACTCTCTGGAGGATGACGGGAGAGAAGAAACACACTCAGAGGAAGCAGCCGTGACACAGCCCTGCCAAGGGCGCTTATCGCCTCCGCTCCACCTCTCTGCAAAGCAGGCGTTGCTGGAGAGCAGGGAAAGTTTACACCGGATCACTATGGAGAAGGAATGTGCTTGTGAAAACATCCCACCCAGCCCGGGTCCCACTGCCAGGGACTCCTGGACTGCAGGGGCACGCAGCTGGGCTCAGCCCTGCCCCAGTGTGAGGGACTGCCAGCGCACACCTGTGGCACAGCGTGCTGCTGCGGGCATGAACAGCAGCACTCTGCAACGCTCAGCTCTGGCACTGACTCACCCCACCTCCCTGCCAGCGCCACGGCATGAACCCACTCCCCAGGGCACCTCCTGCTGTTACACTTGGCAAACACGGCACAGCGTCACAGGAAAAAAAATTAAGCCCCTCCCCCCAAATCTATTTGGGGGCACGGAGTTGCATTTTTGAAGCATGAGACTTGGGTCTTGCCACAACTCTCCTCAGGGCGAGATGATCATGGGCCACCTCCCTTTCAGTTCAGAGCTAATAATTGAGATGCTGGGGCTGCAGGAAGCCTGATTTGCACCAGTGATCCAGTGGATAAATTGGCTTTTGTGAAAAAACACAAATGGGATGAAGTGTGCAGTGTGTTTACCTGACAGGCACAAGATGTGCTAGCCTGGCCTGCCCTATGGCACAGGACCAGCTCAGATGGGCTCCTGACTTCCCCCAATACCTGCACAAAGAGCAACTATTTTCAGAGATTTAAGGACAGGAGCCTCTAGGAAAGAGATCACCAAAACAACCAGAATAACTTTTGCTCACCACAGCTTTCCAATTCCACCACAAGTGGCAGGGCACAAAGCTGGAGTTTGTATCCAGCTTTCGAAAGGGACAGACCATGATGAGAGCCTGGCCCTTCTGCTAGAAGGAGTTGATCTTGCACTGGAATGAGACCAAGGAGGCCAGGGAAAGACCAGCTGGTCAACTGAGCAGTGCCACCTAGTTTGGTTAAAGATACTGGATGCTGCAGGGAACTGTACAACCATGCAGGAAACACCAAAGGGGGCTGCTGGCCTGAACCAGGGGATGGGAGCTCATGTAATGTGGAAGGCAGAGAGGCACGAGTTACCAGCTGCAGAGGCTGAAGGTGTAGTAGCCAAGTTTCAGCCAGACTTGCTCCCAGGAACGCAGAACTTTTAATGGGGGTGCACACCTGCACCTACCTCCTGCTCACAAGTTTCCAATATTGGACATTCCCCGCTTCTGCCCAATCTGACAGCTCTTTTCCACACACACTTGGTCCTGCAAGTCACTTAGAACCCACGGAGATGTTTTAATTGAGCACATGCAGGGTCAAGTTTTGCCTGAAGATGTTAAAGGGTGCAGGGATTCCTAGAGTTCCATGTTCCTTCACATTTTACAAGGCAGGTGGAGCTACAGAAGCCCTCTCCATACTGCACACGCAAATGAGCACACAACCTGTTACGGCACAAGACTCGTGGTTTATTCCTTCTCTTAGCACAATAGTTTTTATTCATTTGCCTTTTCTGGCCTTGATCTTCCTCAAGTAGAACTCTAATTCCTTGCCTTCCAACACGTAGCCATCGGCTCGGCCACACTGTCCGGGTCTGGAGGCAATGCAGGCTGCAAGGAGAAGTCATGCAGTTAAAGTCTGGCAATTCCCACCCCAGTGCACACAGCAGAGAACAGACACTGCACGCAGCCTCTCTGCAGCAGCGCGGACGAGCAGCTCATCCATCAGTAACCGAGTCAGCAGCGTGGAGGTACCGTGCTCTGGAAGCTGCACTCCCTAATGAAGTCCTCCTCAGATCTCCAAACTGTCATCGCTCGGGTTCAGCAGCAGAACTGGACAAAGGTCTCATCACCAGAAGACTTCAGAACACTCAACTGTTTGCCAGAGCTTGAAACATCAAAGCTCTCAGATGCCTGAGGCACATTTTTCTGACACCCTCTTGCTCATTTTGCTAGTCTTGAGCCCCTTTCTTTCTCAAAACCCCAACAGGAATAATCAACTGCAGAAGCCTGGCTAGCCAGACTTCCCCATCCTGCCCACAAGTGGGGTATCTCTGGAGAAAATGAAAGAGCAAGTTACATTAACTGCTGCCAGGGACTCACCAAGTAGCTTTCCTTGCTGGAACTGCTCCTCAAGAATACTTGCTATCTTGGCATTCTTCTTTCGCTCATCGTATTTTTTCTGGATCTTCTTTGAACGCTTCTTGTTCAGTATTTCCTCCTCTTCAGGAGTCTAAACCCAAGACCAAAAGCAAAAAAAAATGTTTAACAAATGGCCACCTTCCACTAACACAGGTGTTTTCCACTACCATGAAGGAAGCCCTTGTATTCTCAACACTGTACTGTTTTCAAAGTCATACCTGGCTAAGGTACAAATACTTTGATCTCACAGAAGCAGGTCCTGCATTTCACTTTTGAGACCAAGAAATGCAACACTGCTAACCAGAGTCACTGCTGACAACTGAGCACATTGGCCTAGGGAAGGCTGTTCTCAAGTCAATGAAAATGCAAAGGTTTCCCTGGTGAATCACTCCTCCTACAAAAAGCAGTGAATACTCTTTCCCTCTGCAGAAAAAATGAAAGCACTTGGGTGTGGTGCAAGTCCAGGCAGACAAGCTCTCCCCCTGCTTCTGCACTACACAGCACCCAAACAAGAGCTGCTTTGCTTTTAATGCAAGAATTAATCTGAATGCTACATGTGGGGTTTTAAATACCCTCTAGCAGTCCAGGGTTTGATTCTCAGATTAATGGCTCAGTGTAGTTTCAAGACACTTAACATGCTGAAGTTCAATGAGCAATCCCCAAGCTCCTCACCAGAGCGATCACTGCCCAGCACAAGAACCCAACCTACAAAGTCTTCCTCAGCATCCTAAATTGTCATCGCTCTCCCTTCAGTAGCAGAACTGGACAAAGGTATCATCATTAGAAGACAAAAATTTTGACAGGCAGGTCCTTGTGCACAAATGGGCGAGAGCTTCTG
The DNA here is from genome assembly GCF_017590055.1 of Onychostruthus taczanowskii. Lineage (NCBI taxonomy): Eukaryota > Metazoa > Chordata > Aves > Passeriformes > Passeridae > Onychostruthus > Onychostruthus taczanowskii. Next base: position 8,571,760 of record NW_024504786.1, read on the forward strand.
GGTGAGCTCCTACCGAGCACTCCATTAGGAGAGCCAGACTTATCCTGAGAACCTACGGGGACACAGCTCAGATAAGCAGTGCTGGGTACCCAGGCCTGTCCTGGCAGGCTCTGTCCGTTCAGGATGGCTAACTGCCTCTGGCAGGGCACACTGCTCTGCCAGGAGCCAAAAGGACGAGCCCAGGCGTACCAGTTTGGCGCCCTTCTTGCGCCCCAGGGGCAGGGCATAGTGGGCCTCGTACCACTGCCGGTACGGGGTGCTGTCGATGAGCACGATGCAGTTCTTCACCAGGGTCTTGGTCCGCACCAGCTCGTTGTTGGAAGCGTTGTACACAACGTCAATAATTCTGGTCTTGCGAGTGCAGCCTTTCAAGAGAAGAGCGTGAGTTCAGACCTACAGGGATCAGGCAGCTGAGTGTGCAGCTCACAGCATCTCACACAAGCCTTTTAAATAACTTGGCACTCAACACCTCACCCAGTATCTTCCAGCCTGCCTGGCGTTGAATTAAATTTAACTAGAAGATGCAGCTATTTTTCATACTTTGTCAAACTTTCTGTTGTTAGGACAGAAATTACATCTGGAAATTAAATCCCTCCTATATGAAAACCAGTTGAGTTGGAACTCATCTCCGAAGTATCTAAGCAACCCTAGAAAATAACTGTCCAGCCTAGCAAGATCAGCAGATGCCAACTAGCACTGCACACAGGGCTCAATGCTGTATGCACTTGCTAGAATCACTGAATTAAGCCATACTGAGTGGGACTGCCCTGAAATACATTTCATAAACCATTTCTATAGGATGAGGGTCTGTGAGTAAACTGAGAAGGGAAGCTGGTGTTTTCACCCTTCCAAGACCCCCCTGAAGCCTGCAGCCTCAGTTACTAGATTTGACTGTTCAGCAGTCACCTGCCCTGAAAACAGCCCCCATATACACAAAGATCCTGCACAAGGTGGCTTTTCACCCTTCACTCACATACCTTGTCCATGTTGCAAGGCACACTCAGCCTCTTCACATGTGCAATAGTGACTGTAATGACACTTTTCACTGCACAGACAATGCTCTGAGATAAGTGAAAGCATGTCCTGTGCCCTCACACCATGCAGGTCACTAACCCACCATCCTCCTTACAGCTGTTTTACCATCCTGCTCACGACTGGGCCCAGGCTCAAGTGATACTTGTTGTCAGCTTGTAAAGCAAAGCTGACTGTAATGACACTTTTCACTAACCCACCACCCTCCTTACTGCTGTTTTACCATCCTGCTCAGGACTGGGCCCAGGCTCAAGTGATACTTGTTGTCGGCTTGTAAAGCAAAGAAAACCCACCTTGCTCAGGGGAAATATGACAGAATTCCCCTCTTGCTTCTGGGCTTCTTACTTTTGCTTAGCAAAGCAGAAATATGAAATTGCACATGCTAATGTGACACTGTCCTAGGGTCAGGCCTTCTCACAAGCATCCTCAGAGCCTTTCTCTGTTGCTCAACATCACTTAACTTTAGCTTGTAAAGCAAAGAAAACCCAACTTGCTCAGGGGAAAATATGACAGAATCCCCCTCTTGCTTCTGGGCTTCTTACTTTTGCTTAGCAAAGCAGAAATACGAAGTTGCACATGCTAATGTGACACTGTCCTAGGGTCAGGCCTTCTCACAAGCATCCTCAGAGCCTTTCTCTGTTGCTCAACATCACTTAACTTTCAGTAACCCCATTCACTGATGAACAAAACTTGTGTTTCTGAAGAACTACTTGTATATAGGATTTCAGCCCCTTTTTAGTCTGCCTCCCCCATAAAAAGTTAAGGTAAGCATGTCACTCAGTGTAACTATGACACTCCTATCACTGTGAACTTAGTGGAAATCCAAGTCCCGCTAAGGCCACGTAAGGTCAAAGTTATCATCATCATCATCACCATGCACGCTGCATCAGCTGCCAGCTCCAGGACGTTCCATCCAAGCCCACAAACCCACTGTGCAGCAGCGCCCCAGACCAGCACAGGTTTCCCCTGCACGCAGCAGGCTCAGCACATACTTACACTCTGAGCCCCAGGAGAAGTTGCCGACGTCCAAGCGAAGGGCTCGGTACTTCTTATTGCCCCCACGAACCCTGACGGTGTGAATCCGGCGCGGGCCAATCTGCAGATTGAGATTTGAGACACAAACGCCGGGCTGCTGCTGGCTCCGCACACTGCACGGCCCCACGGGAGCCCAGCACAGCCCTGGCCTCCGAGGCAATGTGGTCAGTGTAACTATGACAAACCCCAGCATCGGCACATGCAGTAAATGACCAGAACGGTCTGCTGCATCTACCTAAGGTGAAAGCTTCATCACTCCAATTGCCTCTCACTGCAAAAACGCATCCTGCTTTCCATCGGCAGGGAGGAAAATACCACCCTTTAGAGAAGGATGGTCAGATATTCAACCCCACACCAAACAGCAGCAATTTAAACCTCTAATAGCACAGAAGCAGCAACTCGAGCTGGAAAACATGATTCTGACCGACTCTGCCCAATCGCTCACCTTAGTGTTGGCGGGAGGTCTCCCCAGCTCATACTTCCTCTTCTTGTGGTAGGGCTTCCTCTTGCCCCCAGTCTTGCGACGCTTGTGCCAGTTGTCCCGGGAGATACCTGCACGGAGAGCAGCGTGGTCAGAGGGAGCCACGAGCCCAGCCGGCCGCAGCAGCAGGGCGCGGTTCTGAGTCCTCAGCTCTCCAAGGTTGGTATCCGCACAGTGCACTCAGCCTTATGCAGCAGTTAGAGAAGCTTCATCATTGATACTCAGACCTGCCCCGAGCACATCCCTTCCAGCAGAGCTGTACGAAGCAGACAGACCCCCTGTTCCGTGCTCTCTTTGGGAAGCTGCCTCCCAACGTACCTCGCGTGCTGGGCGCTCTCTGGGAAGCGCCCGATGCCGATCTGACAGGCACACTACAGCAATCATCCTACGCTACTGGAAGGATGTGGTGGACCCCCATCCCACCTGTCCGCTGAGCCCCTACGAGAGACACCCCGAATCAACTCGGCCTGCTGGGTCCCCAGCGGGGACCATCTCTGCAGAACGCGCCACCTCCCGCAAGGGCCCAAGCTGCCAAGGTGCGCAGCGCTCCACGACGCCGCCCCGCACCCCTCCCGATGGGTCCGCTGAACGCTGCTCCACCTCACCCGCATCTGCTCATCTGCGGCAGACACCGGGAGCGAGCCCAGCGCTCGGGATCTGCAGGAAATTAAGGCGCAGCGAGAAGAGGCCGCCTACCCTCATCATCCACCAGCCGCCATGTTGGGCCCGCTCACCCTCCCCCCGTCAGCGGCTCGGCACTACCGCAGCCGCCCCCGATGGCGGACGGCGCAGGCCGGCGATAGTCCCCGCTTGCCACCCGGTGGGGGAGCGGGGCGGATGCGGTGGCGCAGCGGGCGGATGGCGGCGGATGGCGGCAGCCCCCGAGCTCCTTCACTCACCCATGGTGCGGCACCGGCGCAAAGAGGCGGGGCGGAAGCTCGCGGGGCGGCTTGGCGGGATGAGCTCTCGCGATGCGGTGACGTCACCGCGCCGCCAGAGCGAGGCGCACGCCGTTGCCTGGAGACGCGGCGGCGCCGAGTGGAGCCGGCGGACAATGGCGGCAGCCTGCGGGGCCGGCAGGGAGCGGGCATGGCCAGGGGTCCGTCTGCCGCAGCCCCGGCCTTCCTGTCCGCCGGGTCACCGCGCGCACGCCTCCAGGCAGGGCCGGCAGGTCACCGTGCGCACGTCTCCACGCAGGGCCCAGAGCCCGGCGTCCCGCGGCGGGGCCGAGCGGGCGCAACAGCGCTGGCGCACACGGGCTGCGAGTCGTGACAGCCTCATTAGCATATGCATATTAGTATTCTGAATCATTTGCATGCCCGGTGTACCACACTTGGTTCATTAGCATATCCCTTATTAGTATTCAGATTTATTTCCCTACCCAGGGTGCACCGCGCGTCGGCGGAGCGGCCCCGGTCGCGTTTTCCGCCGCCGCTCCCCGGGGCTGCCGCGTCCAGCGCGGGCTGGATCCATGCCGGTGCCACGGGAGCGGACCGCGGCGGCGGGAGAGCCAGGCTGGGCGCCGCGAGTCGCCGTGACCTAGAGAGGGACAGCCGAGGGACGCCGTGTGCGCGAGGGGGGCCCCGGGCATACTCTGGTTTCTCTTCAGATCGTATAAATCTTTCGCCTTTTACTAAAGATTTCCGTGGAGAGGAACAGGCACGAGTGTCGAGAAATTTTTTGAGGCTCCATTTCGGTGGAGCTCCCCCTACTCTGGTAAAAAACAGATTAAAGGAAAATCCCTTGTGGAACTCTTGCCGCCGTGCACGGGCGGTGGAAAGGGAGCGAGGTACATGGAACGGGATATGGAGCGCCGTAACCGGCTCCTCCGCCGTCCGCGCCCAGATTTCACAGACGGATCACAGGAATTATTTGGCTGGGAGCGGCCGGGGCGCTGCGGGCACTGACGCTGTACCCAGATGGAGACAAGTGACAAGCGCTGTCCCTCAGCGCTGTGTCCTGGGACTGGCTGGGGTTTTTAATATCTTTATCAACGACACAGGCAGTGGGAGCGGGTGCACCCGCAGGCAGTGCACAAGCTGGGTGCTGTGGGTGACACACCTGAAGGGCACGGTGCCAGCTAGGGGGACCCGGACAAACTGGGGCCCACAAGAACCTCATGAAGTTCAACAAGTGCCCTGTGCTGCCTCTGGCTCTGGACGATGCCGGACACAAGAAGAACTGGAGAACACAGACTGGAAAACTCATGGAGACTAGGTCTGATGAGAAAGGAGGGAGGGTTCTTATGGGTGAAAAGCTGGACATGAACCAAGAGGGAGCAGTCAGAGCCCAGAAAGCCAACGGCATCCTGGGCAGCAGGTCAGAGGCAATTCTGCTCCTTACTGCTGAATCCAGCTCTCTGGTCCCCAGTGCAGGAAAGACACAGATATGCTGGAGCAGATCCAGAGGAAGCTATGAAGAGGATCAGAGGGCTGGAGCCTCTCTCCTGTGAAGACAGGCTGACACACTGGGGTTGTTGAGCCTGGAAGAGAAAAGGTTTTGGAGAGATCTTATTGAGGCCTTCCAATACTTATAAGGGGCTTATATATATATATATAAAAAGATATAATTACTTTTTACAAAGGCATGTAGTGATAGGGCAAGAGAGAACACTTTAAAATTAAAAGATGAGAGATTTAGGTTACATATTAGAAAGGAGTTCTTTACTGTGAGGGTAGTGAGGCACTGGAACAGGCTGCCCAGGGAAGCTGTGGCTGCCCTACCCCGGGAAGTGCTCAGGACCAGCTTGGACGGGGCTTTGAGCGAGCTGGTCTAGTAGGAGGTGAGCCTACTCATGGCACAGGGATGCGAACTCGATGATCTTTAAGATCGCATCCAACCTAGACCATTCTGTGATTCTATTTTATTTTCCTTACATTGTAAATTTAATACTGTTTTGCTTTAATTACTAAACTCCTTCCCCTCAACCCATGACTTTCTCCCTTCTACCCTTCCCGCGGGGTGGGGGCGGTCAGCCAGGGGCTGTACGGAGCCCGGCTGGGGTCAAACCCCGCCGGGGACCCGGCAGCGCGGCCGAGGCTGAGTGCGCCCCGCCCCGTTACCGGCCTGATTTGCATACCCAGGGTGCCCCGCGGCCCCGCCGGTGCCCGGTCCCGCCGGTGTCCGGCGCTGCGGCCGCTGTCCCGGGCGGTGAGCGCTGTCCGGTGTGTGCCCTCCGGGGCGGGACCGGGGCTGTGGAGCCGGGAGCGGCGCGGTGCCGAGCCGCGCGTCACCCTGACTTCTGCGGGGTGCGACGGACAGCGGCAATGGCGGGCAGCGAACGCACAGCATACTCTGGTTTCTCTTCAGATCGTATAAATCTTTCGCCTTTTACTAAAGATTTCCGTGGAGAGGAACAGGCACGAGTGTCGAGAAATTTTTTGAGGCTCCATTTCGGTGGAGCTCCCCCTACTCTTGTTAAAAACAGAAAAAACCTTTCATTTTATAAACACATATTACGTCTGGGTTGCGTAAAAGCGTAGCGTCGTCCCACCCTGACAGTCACCATGTCTGCCCGCTCTGCGGTGTATACAGCCGCACCTCGATATTCCGCTGGCCCCGAGCTTGTCCTGCCCGACCGCGGCTGGAGCATCCCGCGGCCGCTCCCGGGAGCGGTGCCTCCGCCCGCCCCAGCCGCACTCGCGGGGCAGAGCCGATCGCCCCGGCCTCCCTTCCCCGGGAGCGGCAGCGCTTCCCGCTCCCCGAGACTACATCTCCCAAGAGCAACGCTCCGCCGCGCGGCCTGCCGGGAGATGTAGTCCCGGGGCGGCTCCCGGCAGGCCGCGCGGCACGCCGGCGCGCGGGGTTTAAACCGGCGGCGGTTGCTGTGCGGGTGTCGCGCTGCTGGGGCGGGACGCGGTGCCTGTCCCCGAGCCATGGACTCCCGCCTCTGCCGCAACGTCTATCCCGGCGTCGTTATTAACATCCAGCGGAGCAGTGGTGAGGAGCGGGGAATGGGGCGTCTGTAGGGTCCGGGCGGCGTGGGGCGGCCAGGTTTGTGCTTAACGCTGGCTTTTCCCAGGTTTGATCCATAAGGCAACGGTGAAGGTAGTGAACGTGGAGCACTCCTGCGTGACCGTGGAGTGGTCTGAGAGCGGCGCTACCAAGGGCAAGGAGGTGAGTGCGGGCTGCTGGCGGCCCCTTCGTGCCCCGGGCAGGCCGAGGCCCGTGAGGCGCGGCCCGCCCTGTGCCCAGCGCTGCTGCAGCTCGCCCCGGGCTCGCCTCGTTTGATACGCGATGAAAGCGGTGCTCTCGATGTGCCAAGGTAAAGTGACGGAGCTGCAGTGCCAGAGCTGCACCCTTTGCCTTTCAGAGGGATCAAGGAGGTCTTGGGCCTCTCGCAATGTCGACTATCCCGATGCTAAATGTCCTAAGATTCCAGCTTTCCAGCTGTTTGTTGGCTTTCCACGTCTTACACTATGGCCTTCAGGCTTTTCTTAAAATCTGTTACTAATAAGGTGCCATGTTAACAGAGCTGGGTTTGCTTTCCTGAATTTCTGCACCAATATGAAATAAATACAGTATGGGATGGGAGAGAGAGGAATCTGGGGCATTTGAAGGTTATATGGCTGAAATCCTGACACTTAAACAAGTCTGGTGCTCAGAAAATGTACTTGTCCTTCTGTCTCTAGAAATGTGCAGACTCTGGATTTCAGTGAAAATCTTAAAAGTTGCTATTGGCTGGTTGTTAGGAACCAAATCTTACCCTGTCCATGTGCCTGCTACATTAAAATATAAAAAATATACAGATTCAGTTATAATTATTGGCTAAATTGTATTTATGTGTTAAGGTGTTAAATCTTTAGGAAGATACTTCAAAATCCCACAATGTTCTTATGTGTATATGCTGTGTGTGTGATGAGGTGAAGGCAGAATTGATTTCACATGGGGGTCAGTCAGGAATAGCTGGTCCCAGCTGAAGTTGTTTGCAGTAGCAAGTGAAGATGCAGGTGAATTAAGTTATGGATTAAATGCTGAATCCTTCATTTCCCGGCGTCTAAGCAGCTCTTTGACGTTTATTTCGGTAAGCACAATCACACTGTAAACACTTAATGCTCTCCTAGCACAGAAGTTACAGAGCTGCTGAGATTTACTAAGATTAGCAGTGGGAGATTAGAGCAGGGGATGCCAAATGGGCTTTGCCCTTCTCTGCAGAAGAGCTCTATGGCACCTGCAGAGCTGTGTGGTGTTTGGCAGATGAGGGTAAATGGCTTAAGGAGCACGTTTTGTCTGGTGTATTTGGATGAACCAGATTGTTCAAACGGAATAGGAACTACTGTTTGCTCTTCCAAGCAGTTTTAATGTAACATTTGGCAGGCAGTGGGTCAAGTTTGTTTGCCTTCACTGAAAGTCCAGATTAGAAAAAAAACAGTCCCTAAGTGGAAGCAGCAGTATTCTGCTACCATGTAAAATCCTGCCTTTGCTCTTGCAGGTTGATATTAATGATGTAATTGCAATAAATCCTGAATTATTAGAACTGCCTCCTGCTGATGTGAAAGAGAATGTTCCCTTGCAAGACAATGTAACTATACAGGTAAGTGCTTGAAAGTAGCTTAGTTTTTTCTAAGGTGCTAAAGCATAGGTCTTGTTCTATGTAACACTCTCATCTTAAAGTTTGGGATCTCTAACTTGTCTTTTCTGTCTCATAGTTAGGCTTTGGTCAGAAATTCTCATTGTATTGATGTTGCCCTGAAGAGCTGTGCTTGGTGTTTGCTGTTTACTGCAATTGCTTACAGCTTTCCTTGTTTTTCAGAAACAGAAGCGTAGGACAACCCTTTCAAGAATTCCTGCTCCACGGGAAGGTGAGAAAAAGTTGGTTTTTTTTTTCCTCTGCTATACCCTTGTGGAACTGTGCTGGTCTTTCACTGGAGGCATAATATTGTACTTTAGTGCATCGTAAGGCTGCTCGTTTGGGCAGTGCTAACAAATGTCTCATGCCAATGTTTTGGACTCCTGAGGGCAGGGACTCTCCTGACAGGTTGCTGTCCTGCTCCTGTGAGCTGGGGTTTATTGATGTGTTCTCTTCTTCTGCAGTATTGCTGTAGTTACTCCCTGCTTTAAATGTCACTAGGCAGTTGCTGTTGTAGTGAGTTTTAAAGTTCTGTATGGAGCTTTGCAAGTGCCACAAAACAGCAGAAACTAAGTGGCAATAATTAAGATTAAAAGCGTCAGAATGAGAGTAGAAAGGACAAGAAAGAAATAGTGGTGACAAATGTGTGTCTCCCCATCAAGCAGTCTCCCTAGACAATAAGTAGAGCTTTATGCTTGGAGACTTTTCAGAGCAGGCAGCCAAAGTGCCAGCTGGTGTGCCCAGCTCCCTGATTGCATGTCAGTACAATGTGTTGAGCAAAGCCAGAAGGGTAGATAGAGATGTCAGTGTGGGATTGCTAAGAAATTGTTCTTCCTGAGGTGTCAGGAGTTAGAAAATGCCTATTTTCTACCTTCTCTTAGCTTTATTAGCTGACTCTTTAGGCTTTTTGAATTGCAAATGGCAGCATTACAGGTTTATTTGTAATACACTGTATGATGCTGAGGTTGAATGATTGCTGATTTAATGATTCTCTTAAAGTGCATAGTTAGCCAAAACTTGTGCTTCTCTGTTTAACTGGGCTGTAAACAAAACATCTGGGCATATTTGGCCTCTTCTGTTGCATGTAATGTGAGACAGGGAAGCTGGTCCCAGAAGACACCAGTACAAAATTCTCTGGCATCAGAGAGGCAGGAGTTGTCCAAGAATCCTGATGTGTAAGAATTTGTTCTGTACTGGAGTATCGTGATCTTTCTCAAATTCAGAGAACTCTGTAAATTTTGTGAACTGCCAAGCAAAATGATGTGGTAAAGTCATGACTGTCTGTACATAGGTCTGTTAATAGAACTGGATAGCCAGCTGGAAAACACAATGTGTGTTAATCCAGTCACTGGTTGATGTCCTTGCAGAGGTCACAGCTTTCCTGAAGTATAGAATCTAATTGCATAACTAAAATATCTGTTGCCTGTGCTAGAGGCACAGTCTTGTCCCTGCTCAGAGCTTAGAGCAGCAGTGTTTTCAGTACTCCTCAAATAATTTTTATTGTTAAAACTAGCTAAAGCCCAGGAGTGTCAGAGTATCTGTCCTGTTGCAAACTCTGCACTGCACCATTTAGAGAGCTAACATTGGCTTCACTCATGTTCTTAGACTAAACAAATTAAAGAAGATCAGCAGGTGTCTTTCTCCATCTTATTCAGGAAAGGAGAGAAGCAGAAGCAGTGCTTTCAGAATTAATTAAGGAATAGATATTGTCTCAGTCCCAGGAATCAACAGGGATTTTTGAGGATGCTGAATATCCTAACATACAAGAATCACTTGAATCAAACCCATTTATATGAGTGAATCCTCCAGTTAATCTGCCTGTCCAGAAGCACCAACATTTATACAAACAGTGCTGTTGAGTGTGAGACGAGATCAGGTCTGGGCACGTGGGACAAGAGAAAATGGAATAAAATGCCCTGAGTGTGAAACTGATGCTTTTTGTTTCTAAAATTGCAGCAGTCACATCTAATGTCTCTGCACATGAGCAGGAGAGTCAAGGTAAAGAGTTAACAGGAACAATGAATTTTGCGTATGGTTTTAAGGATTTGATTCAGAATTGAAAAGAACCCTTGGTCACCAACTCATCTGGTGTCCTTTGAAATAATGGTGATTCATTCTGGATCAATTCTAGTAATTGCTGGTCATGAGAGGTGAAGGGAGTTCTAGCTTACATATCACACTCTCTTTCATATCAGATTTGCTTTTTTTAAAAACAAATCTCGAGGTAAACATTCCAATCCTTCTCCTAGGAAGCTTTGTAAAGGACTTGATCTCAGTGAAAGAAATACCTTGGCATGTGAAAATGGAGACTGCCTACAAAGGGACCTTTTTCAAAGATTTGCTGTTGTGGTTATACAGGGTCTGTTAGCTGAATGTAGTGCCACAGAACTCCCAGCCTACTGTGCACCACACACAGCCTGTGTGTGGGTGCCCTCGTGGTGGGTGGGCACAGTGCTGCCCATGGCCACTTGCCAGGCTGCTGTACCCATGTCACCATCAAAGAGTTAATTCATGCAGCCCTGCAAGTGTGAAGCTTCAGAGGATTAGTGGTTCTGACTTGAAACTTCTCCTTCCTAGGTATTAAGTGTTAGGGTGCTGGAACTGCAATATCCTTACATGAATCCTTAGTGGGATCTGAAAGAAATTCACTGGAATTGCAAATCTGGAATGAACTGTTTGCCTTTCATTGGTGGTGGGTTTATTGACCACTTTTCACCCACGTGCATTGCTTTGTCCTGCACTTTGCTAATGGGAAAGATTCTTTTAACCACACCTTCCTCTCCACTGCTCTGTACTTTGTGAACAACTGATTAATTGCAAGTGTCTGAGTGTCCCTGATTCCTGTTTCCAAAGCTGTGCGTGGCCGTTCCAGGATGTCCACCATCACAGAACCCCAGTGTGGCTTCCAGGAAGATGAGATGGCAGTAGATCCCTCCACTTCTCTGCAAACCAGAAAACATTTGGCAGTTGCTGGTAAGTGGAGAAACATTCCAGTGAATTCTTAATGTGAAACAACTTTCACTTTGATTGCATTTAATTATTCAAACTGCAAATCCCAGAGGGAGAGCAACCTGAACTTTTTCATAGATAAAATGAGAGACCTAGAGGTCTGCCCCTATGCAATATCCAGGGCTCCTGCCTGAAGTGTTTTCCACAGGAGTTTGTGCATAATGATGTACTTTCTTAGCCAGAGAGCTGTGGTTGGGCAAATTGGGTGGATGTGCTGTCTGCTTAATGGCATAAAATGATATTCATGGTGCTAGAGTGGGAAGAGAAGTGCCTAAACACTGCTGACAACACACCCTAGAACCATACTGGTAGTAGTTTTACCTGTACTGGCTGAGTAAAGCAAGAACTTGAGCCTCCTTGAATTACAAAATTGTAGTTATTTTACTGGGCTACCCTAAGAATAGCTGAGGGCATGCCTTACATGTTAAGTTCTACAAAAACACTGAAATAAGAGGCTTGATACTAAATTCTTGTCTAGTTGGTTTGGCATTCCTTTGCAGCATTGCACAGAAGTTGGTGATTGGCAAAGGATTTAAAAGTTTACTTGCACACTTACCACAGGTTTTAGATAGTTCACTCTCCTGCTGCAGGAGTTGAGAAATGCCTGTGGTCTATGAGGCTTTACAAATTACAAAATTATTCTTGATCTTTGCAATCTAATTATTTGTTTTGGTCTAGCTTCTTTGCTTCTTTCTGCAGCTGGCCGAGCCAGGCCTAGTGGGCTGGGTTGTGTTCCAGAAGCCTCACTGACAAGTGTAAATGGAAATACAGAGAATCAACTGCCTGCTGCTAGAACGAACTGTTCAGTGAGCCCAGGTACCAGGGAGCAGTGGGTAAAGACTGACTCATCAGTCAGCAGTGAATCACTGTGATTGCTGCTTTGTGTACTCAGACTAACGCTTTGAAAAGGTGACTTTGGCAGCAAGACAGAATATCTCGATCACTTTATTACAGATGTGTAATTCTGTTATAGTGGTATTGCCTCAGAAATGCTGCCTTTGCTTTAGGGTGGTAGTGTGACTTCTGAGGTAGTTTCTGTGAGAGTTAGATCTGGTTTGGGAAGGAAGTGCTGCAAAATTAATGGCCATCCTTCAAAGATGATTGTTTCCTGTATGAGCTAGTCTGTCAGCAACCTCGAAAAGTTGAAATATTTATCTTATGCTTAAAACCTAGTATGAAATTTTAACCCAGGGAACTGTTTTCATTTTATCTAGTTCGAAGAAGATCTAACATTGTGAAAGAGATGGAGAAAATGAGAACCAAGAGAGAAGAAAAGAGAGCTCAAATTAGTGAAATCAGGATAAAACGAGCACAGGTGGAGTACTCTACAATACACCTGTAAGGGAAAATTCTATAGGACCCTGTACTACCCTGTAGTTGAAACCAAAAGATATTTTTGACAGGCTTTGTTCTTAGAAAGCTCTACTTTTGGATGGATTGATTCTGGTTTCAAGTTGTGAATCTTGTAAAATGCTTTGAATTGCATACAGCTGCTTGTTTAATAGTCTCTGTGGCCTTTTTCTGCTGTAACAGATCAATTGCATTCACATCCATGGTTTTCCATGCAGGAGTTTGACAGCACCTGTCCGAACTGGGAGTTTGCACGTATGATCAAGGCATTCAGAGCAACTTTAAACTGCCAGCCAATATCTATAGATGATCCAGTAAGTAAATACTGAGGCTACTAGCTGCAGCCTGTAGGCTTCTCTATTTTGTACTGAAAATGTTGGCATCAAGCAGTTGGTGCATCACTGCACCTTGGAAATCCTCTGAGCATGTTGTGAGCTTGAGGAGGTTGGGGGTAAGATCGCTTGCCTTCCCTATTTAGGGCTAAGCTGTCTTCTTTTACTTTGTCCCTAGTGAAGAGTCTGTGGTTCAACAATTATCATGCAATGATGTGTGACCATGGGTTGCACAGCCATTGTTGTAGGAATAGGTACAATTTTAAATGGTCTGTTGACCTATTACAGAACAGGTTTATCAATTTTCTAATATGTCAAAAAGTGGAGGAGCAAAAGTAGAGGTTGAAAACTGGAGAACCCTGGCTTGGTCAGTACCCTCATCCATTAAAAAACTCTGTGTACCTATTGCTGTGTGAAAGGAGAAGAGTTCGTTACCTTTGCCTTCTGTCTCACCCAATGGCATATGCGCTTCCCAGTTAATCTGATGTGTAGCTGTGCTGCTCAAACTTCCCAAATTGCTGCATCAGTAAGAACTCCAGGTTACCAAAAACCTCTGGGGTAAATGAAGATATAAATTTGCTGAATAATTACTTGCCCATAGCTGCAGTATTGTTATAATGAATTTTGCTGGAAAGCATTTCCACCTCACATGCTGGTGAATGCTGCATAAAGGTAAATTATTTGTAGTGTTGCTTTTGCACTGAATGCACTTTAAGGCTGACATCCCTGCATCAGTGGGTCAGCTCAGAAGCAACTGATCAGCATAAAAAAAATGGATGGGAGGGAGCTCTGTAATAAAGAGTGAGTGTAACTGGGAAATAATTACTTATTTTCTTTCTTTTCTTTTAGATAGAAGAGCACAGGATTTGTGTCTGTGTGAGAAAGCGCCCTCTCAATAAGCAAGGTAAGTGTACTGACCAAACAGCTCTGTCTTAACAGTCTGACTTTGTTCAAACGGTTTTTGTTAAAACTGAGGGTCTTTTCTGTCAACAGAACTTCAAAAAAAGGAATGTGATGTGGTTACTGTTCCGAGCAAGTGTGTCCTGATGGTGCATGAGCCAAAGCAGAAAGTGGACCTAACAAAATACCTTGAAACCCAAACATTTAGATTTGACTTTTCATTTGATGAAACTTCTTCGAATGAAATGGTATACAGGTAATGCTTGCTGCTTACTGGAAATGACTTTCAGATAAAAACATGGAGCTGTGGCCAGACGGCATCTAAGCTTAAGAAACTTACTTGAAATAAGTATTAGAATCCTTTTTGGAGGAAGCTGAAGGACTGAAAAGTCTGAGGCTTATTTTTGGCATAGCCTTGCTGATTGCCTAAGGATTTGCTTTTTTTTTAGTTCCTTTTCTTGTTAAAACTGATGATGATGCAGTGTATGAAATATTTGCTGTAACTATTTTTTATCTTTTGAATATTCAGATTCACTGCCAGACCTCTTGTAGAGACCATCTTTGAGGGCGGGAAGGCAACCTGCTTTGCATATGGCCAGACAGGCAGTGGCAAGACACATGTAAGTTTTTCTCCAAGGTCTCAAATTTTCTAGCTTTGATAAAGTATTTCAGAGCTTCCTGATGCTTGTGCATAAGTAGAATTGTGTAAGAATTTTGGATCTTGGCTTTATTGTCTTAAAGCTAATACTTTGTAAGATGTTAACTCTTTTTCGGTAGCTTTATGTTCTAGTGGGTTTCCTTTGAGGTTTTGTGGAAAATTGTACTGGCTTTTCAAAAGATTTAGAAAAAATCTATTTAGAAAAAAAGAATAAGAAATATATATTTTTTTCTTTTTAGAAAAAAGAGAATCTGGCTTTTCAAAGATGTAGGATGTATTGATATGTCAGTTTAGTCATGGCTATTCCTTGCCTCAAATGCCTGTTGCTGTTTAACTCCTATCTGTATAGAGGGGCTATTAGCCTATGTCTGAGACATAAGCTAGTCTCTCCTGTGCTTTGAGCTTGCAGGCATTCCAAAGAATTCAGCAATTATATAAAAATAAGCCTCATGATGCACATAAATATTTAAGTGATCTGGTATTGTTTGTGAAGTGGGTGAGTTGATTTGCTTTCTAACCACTCCTTCCAGTCCAACAGTTGCAGCTTTAAGAGTTGTGAAAATTCTTTTGTCTCAAAAGAGAAAGCTTGCTCTAAACTTTCAACAGCTGTGTTGTCTTTAACTTTCTTCTTCTGGGAACTATGGGGAAGAATCATCACAGCATGATAGGGGAGTCAA
This sequence comes from Onychostruthus taczanowskii, assembly GCF_017590055.1. NCBI lineage: Eukaryota > Metazoa > Chordata > Aves > Passeriformes > Passeridae > Onychostruthus > Onychostruthus taczanowskii. The sequence goes on from NW_024504786.1 coordinate 8,586,803, forward strand.
ATGTGCTGTCCTGCTCTGCAAGAAGGATTTACCTCAAACCACAGTGATCTGCACTGGACTGGGCTAATGCACTGCTTGGAGTAATCAGTCATTGCTGTTGCTCAGTGTTAGAGGCAGGTTTTAGGCTAGGACCTCCTATCTCTAGTGTTATGTAGTGAGCTGTAGATCTTTTCCAGTAATCCAGACAAAAAGTTGGAGCTTTATACAAGTTTGAACACAGGCTGCCTTCATTGCACTGGAAAGGGCAGAGAAACCTGCTTACCTGAGCCTCATTACAGGAATACAGCTGTGATGCACTAAAACTGAAGTTACTTTCCCTTCCCAGTCCTAGGGCAAAACTAGTGCAGGGACATCAGCTGTACCTTGAGACTGGAGTGTTCACATTAAACTCTGGTAGATTGAGAAGTCATGGGATTGAGCTGTTTTTTAAATAACAGTGGTAGAGCAAGTCACTAGGATAGCACTAACTGAATTTTTTTTTTTTGTGATTAAAGCTTTAATCACAAAAGGAGTCAAAGGAGTTAAAGGTATTGCCTGCTCTAAATTTGTATTTTCATGTTAACTTTTGCAAGTAGTTGCAAAAATGTTAGTTGCCCTAGATCCTAACAAATGAAGCTTTCTCTTCTGACTAGAGGCTGTCTGGTTGCACTGTCAAAGCAGTTTCCTTGGAGGAACAACTGCTTTGACTCTGCACCCAGAGCCTTACAGGCACACTGCTTTGTGTAGGCCAGATCTTCTTTTTGAACTGATAGGGAAGCTGCAAACTAATTTGGCACTGCATTCCAGTAATCTTGCTGGCATTGGGGCTTATCTATGGTAACTTCCTAGTCTGTTTTTGGGACTAAGATCAGGTAAGCTGACTTGTTGGTGCTGTGCCTGACCTGTGGCCTCTTCTCTTCACAGACTATGGGCGGAGACTTCTCTGTGAGAGGCCAGAATGCCTCAAAGGGCATATATGCTTTTGCCTGTAAGTTGAGTCTTCTATACAAACAAAAATCAGGTTAATCCTTCTTTTTCTTAACTAGAGAAGATCTGTTTTTTATGGTTATTTTAAACATGTCCAGTAGAAGATACATAAAGTATTTGTGTTTTCAATAAGAGCTGGTGTTTGCAGGAGGTATGATTATTTTTTCATTTGTTTCACAAAGTATTTTTTCTCTATCCTGTAAGTGTCTACATCCATACTGTACTCGCCAAAAGATACTTGTTTCTGATACATTTTCTAATCAGGCATTTGCTGGGCAGAATAATTTGATTCTTCTGCTTTGCTTTTACCTCAGACATATCTGAGTACAACACAACTCTACCCATTTGTGATATAAAACTTGTTAGGCAAAAGGATGTATGTATTGTGTTTCTTTCCATAAGCCTTAAATGCAAAAAAACCTAGCATGTCCAAAATTATTTCCGAAAACAGATGCTTAGAAGCCCCTCCTTGATATAATGTCTGGAAAGTACCACAAAACTTGACCTTTACCTTGCCTTTAGAAAAACACAGTGTGAACTTAGTCAGCAGCAAGGCAGCTGATCCAGGAACAACTGTTGGCTAATCTCTGAAAAATAGTTATGACTGGCCCTGAAGGAGTCTTTGCTTTTCAGCTCAGCTTCAAAATCTGGAGCCTAATTGTGAAAAGCTGCACTGGATCCAGCCACAGGGTGAACTAAGCTGGTATATTGTCTCCAAACTTCAGCAATGCAGATGTTCAGGGATGCATGTTTTCTAGTCTTTCTGCAAGATGTACTTGAAACACAAGCATGTGACTTTTTCAGGCCTGTCCAAAACAATAGAGGATCCCAGTGCTCCCTCAGAGCAGTAAGGATTGTTGTCTGTGGGTGGCATTAGCAGTTGATACTGCTGTATTTCCCTGTTTTCAGGCCCTGGGTAATGATGCTGCTCAATCTGTTCTCCAGATGGTAGCACAGCACTGATTGTTAGCATTTGTTTGGATGACTGTCACTCAGTGCTAGACACTGTGTTATAGCTGTGCAGTGTTTGAAGGTAGATAAAGTAGCAACTAGAATGTGTTTTAAACCAGTTAACTGAACTTCTGTCTTTCCTCACTAGCACAAGATGTCTTCCTCCTCCTAAACCAGCCCAGGTACAGGAATCAGAATCTGGAAGTTTATGTGACTTTCTTTGAAATATACAATGGAAAAGTAAGACCTTTTTTTATTTTTAAATCTTGGCCTGATTTCTTTGGTTGAATATTTCATAAGTAGCTGAGTCAAACTGAATGCTTTCTATAGTTCTCTGTATTCTGTTTATATTGGTGTGTTTTGAATTGGATTTGAAGTCTATGTTAAAGATGCTATTTCTATATGGCTATATACAAAGACAGGGAAAAATACTTACAAGGAGTCCTTGTTCAGATTTGCCTCAATCTTTTTGCCTAAATATAGGTGTTTGACCTCTTGAATAAGAAGGCCAAACTTCGAGTCCTGGAGGATGGCAAGCAACAGGTCCAGGTTGTTGGTCTCCAAGAAAAACGAGTTGGCTGTGCTGAGGATGTCATCAAAATGATCTCGATGGGCAGTGCCTGCAGGTTTGTTGTTTTAAAACCTATAAAAGAGGAGTCATGTCCTGTTGCATCTCCATGTTTAGAAAAGCATATATATGCCTGTAGTTGGTGCCTTGAGATTTAAACAGAAGCTTGTTATTCCCAGTAAAGGCACTGAGCAGCACCTCTGCATGAGTAGCAGGAAGTGATTACACAACAAAGGAGCAGAAGGGGTGGGTTCAGCCTGCCTTCCATGGGAAGTGACAGAGCTCCTCGTTCACATATCCTCATGGAACTCCAATAAGAGAAACCATTCACACCAGGAGATGGCTGCCTTGATGCTTTCTAGTATCAGCTAGTCTACAGGAATACAAGTAGCTCCCTGTGGGCTTGTAAGATCAAGGAACAGCAGCTGGTATGAACTGTAATTGCAAAAATGTTTTGGCTTAACTGCAGGCCAGATTAGCTATTCCAGTAACAAAAATACTGCATGTTGTTCAGGAATCTTGTCTAAAGAGTCCTTGAAAGCAGGTGCCAAGGAACAGCTGTAGGCTTGGCATATCATCCTGGCTGGAAAGGCTGTGGTAAGGGCAGCTTTGCCATCACACTGGTATCTTTAATTGGGAGCTAAAATCTCTATTACCAAGTGTTATCTGCTTCAGTTAAGTTGCCACTGCTGTGGAAATGTTTGTAGGCAGATGAGAACTTCTTGGCTTCTGTACTACACTGTGTGGGCAAACATGTGCATCCTAAAAGCTTATTCAGCATTCTGTGCAGCCTTTTTTGGCTAGCAATTTAGTAATGAACTGTTTTTATATTTCAGGCTACTCCCTCCTTTTTCCCCAGTAGCAGGGATGAGGGTGGAACAGTGAACCTGCCAGTGTTCTCAGGGAACAAATGATAAAGAAGGTCACAGGGAGATTTAAGTTAAAAGATGTCACTGTGCCTTGCAGTGATGGGGCAGGTGCAGCTGCACAGGAGAGGTGAAGTGCCAAGCCAGCTTGGCTGGAGAAAGGGATTTGCCATGATTGTAATTTGCTAGCACAGCTAATGCTGTTTAGTGGGGAGCTTGGCTGAGCTTACTGTATAATGGCAGATGCATTAGGAAAATGACGTGGTGTGCTGGAGGTGTGACTTCCAGCTCAAGTGCATGTGAGGCTTTAGCACTCAGAAAGGCATTCCAATGTAGGCTGGCTGAGTTGAGCCAGGCAGCTTAAATAGCCTTAAATTTCTATAACCAGGGTGCAGGTTTGTATTTTTCACAAGTAGTTCTGTGCTCTTATATAAGAAGCAATGCTGTAATTCACACAAAGTATTAATGTGTGGGATGAACCCTAGGAGGTTCATTGAATGGCTACAGGTCTTATCTAGTGCTATCAGGACTTGTTTTGTTACACATTTCTAAGGCTTGTTTGCATTTCTGCTGTAGGACATCTGGGCAGACTTTTGCAAATGCCAACTCCTCACGGTCACACGCCTGCTTCCAAATCATACTGCGCCGAAGAGGACAAATGATTGGCAAATTTTCCTTGGTGGATCTGGCAGGAAATGAAAGGGGTGCAGACACATCTAATGCTGATCGGCAGACACGGATGGAAGGTGCTGAAATCAATAAGAGCTTGCTGGCTTTGAAGGTGAGCTACAGCTCCTGGACCAGAGTGATAATCCACATGTGGATTCTAACTCTGGGGTTATCTGTTCTGTTTCGTTCCAGTATAAGGAAAAAACCAAAAAAGTACTAGTTTAGGATGTGAACAACATAAAATAGAGGATGCTTCCATTTAGAATGTTTCCAGGAAAGTAGTGCAGTCTTGTCAGGCCAGACACTGCTACAGCTATTTCAAGCTTCATTCAAGTTGACCTTTTTAAGGGGGGGTGTTTGTGACATATGATGGCTATACCTACTGTCCTGTGACAGTCAGATACCTGGAGTATATTTGAAAGACTGTGAAGAAGTTGGAGCAATACATGTGACTATTCTTCAGCCTGTTGGGTTTACCAGCCATTGCTGGTTGATAGCTTGCAGAGCTGTTTGAAGAGATGCCAATACTGCATTCACAAGACCTGTCTTTTTGTAGGAGTGCATCCGAGCTTTAGGGCAGAACAAGTCTCATACCCCTTTTCGGGAGAGCAAGCTGACACAGGTGCTAAGAGACTCTTTCATAGGAGCAAACTCAAGGACCTGCATGGTGAGTGTGCACATGTCAAACACAATGCTTAGGTTCTATAATCCAACCAAATAGCTGCATGTTCCTTTACAGCAAGGGGGTTTTTAAGTCAGAAAGCTTTAGATCTTGTTAAACAAACAAAAAACCCCAAAAAACTAAATATTTTCCTCATGGAAACTTGCCCATGGTGAGTGAGATAACAAATTGGTGAGTTATGCCCAGCTCTTGTAGAAGCAGGGCTGTGGAATTCTTTTTAATACAGTGTATCTGCAAGAGAGCTTGGTGTGGTCTCAAAGGGCTTTGCTTTCTGTGGATGGTGAAGCACAGCAGATGCACACAAAGACAGTGGAAAGCTGGATGCAGGAGTGCTGGCATGTCCCACAGAATCCATAAAGAAAAATGGACTTTGCTGTCTTAACTCTAGCCCTTTGTCCTCAAATATCCCAGCTGTGTGGTGAGATCTGTAGGGGCATTAATGAGCAAAAGTCAGATAGGAGTCACTAAGGTTTCTTTTGTGTTTGCAGATAGCTATGATTTCTCCAGGCATGAGTTCGTGCGAGTACACCTTAAACACACTGAGATATGCTGACAGGTAATGGCATTTCTGACCTGGGGATTCTAATCTTGTTGTAAAAGGTGTTTTAGCTGCTTTTACTCTGACCTTTGGAGCCTCAAGTTCCCTTGTATTGTTTGTATTGGCAACCTGGAGGATGGTTGTTAAGAGCAAAGTACCTTAGAGCTGTCATATGAAACCAACCTGGGTGTTCTGTGTGACACATGACAGAGATGATGTAAAACTATGAGTAATGTCTCTTTTCCTCAAAGGAATCTCCTCTCATGCTAGACTTCAGACTGCCCTGGTTCTTGTAGGGAGTTTACCCTGTCCTGAATGGTTATCTCCATGCCTTTTACTTTTTGTAGTACTTTGTGACCCATCTGTAAGGGTGTGCTAAGAATGTGTGTCATGAATGAATGTTTTAGTTCACTCAAAGAATCACTGGCAAAGGTAGCAGCCAAAGTAGGTTCAAAATGAAATGAAAGACACAGTTTGTTGGCAAGGTTCACTCTACTACTGACTAGGTGGTTAAAGCACACAGAGGAGAAAGCTGACTAAAATCAATCAACCTAAAATTAAGATCAACTTAAAATTATCTATCTGGAAGCCTGGGGTTAGAAAAAAAGTATAAAGATGAAAAGGACTAAGGGAGACCCTCCACTTGAGTTACAAGGTTCATGTGACCCCCCTCGTCAAACATAGCCCTGGACTTGACCAAAGGTTTAGGCCTGAAGACTTTAACTGCACTTAATCCATAGTCTAATTTAAATTATTTAGCATAAGATTCTATTGAATTTACTATAAACACAACACTCACAGGCCTTACTTACAAATACTTAACATACTTAAGAATCTAAGACCATAACCTTCGTAGTATGTTTGCTATAGCATAGTCACACACAGACCTAGGGACTAAGTATAAAGGTGTATGTACCACCTGCTGTGAAGGGATTTGGGTCCCAGCTCAACTGATGTGAGTGTAACAGCCAGAGTGGCTCTTGGATACCCTGACAGGAAAGTTTCCTTAACACAAACATCTCCTGGCTTTCCTTCCCACAATATTCAGGGGTTTCTGCCCACATAAGCCTGTTCTGGGGATGGTAACTGTGTAACCTTTAAAATGCAACTGATTGTTTCTTTCTGAGTGCTGATTGATTGATTGCAGCAGCTGCTTTGTGATGCTGTAGCCAAGAAACTGATGGATGATCAATTTGAGTGACAAATCTTCTTTGTTGCAGAGTGAAAGAGCTCAGCCCTCATGATGGAGGTGGTGAAACTCAGTGTCAGATGGAGACTGAGGAGGCTGAGACCAGTACTGAAGGCTCAAGTCTTCAACTCAATGTATGTGTATGCAGTGGGCTAACCAGAACTCAAAGCTGGGAACAACTTGCTGTTCTTACTTGGGCTGTTTCTTGCAGCTCTCCAAGGATGAGGAGGAAGAACTCTCTCCACACATGTTCACCTATCGAGAGGCTATGACTCAAATTAGTGAATGGGAGGAGAAGGCTGTAGAACAGCTCAAAGAACTGAGACAGGTATGGGGAAGCAGCAGACCCAGCCCAGGCCACCTTCTACAAGTTGATAGCAGCTTGCTTTGTCTGGGCCAGTAGCTGCTGGGGAGGCACCTATGCAAGATGCTGTACTACTGGTGTTACTTTTTCCTCGCTGCCAACTTTTTCCTGTATTTTCTGGCCTAGCTGGTTAAACTGGGGCATTTCAGTGCTTTTTGCCAATTCCCTTTCCCTTCCAAATAGCAATCTCTACTTGCTGCTAATGAGCACTGATGGCTCCTGGTCTGTAGATGTTCAGCTATGTTGATTAGACTGCCAGATTTGAAGAAACTAATTGAATTTCTAGAAAGTCCATTTCTCATCACTGTTATCCTTGTAAATACAGAAAATGGCTACTGAACTTGACTGCCTCTTGGAAATCGCAGAGAAACCAGATTATGATCTTGAGACCTTTGTGAGCAGAGCTAAGTACTTCATAGAGGACAGCTCAAGAAATTTCTTTAGTGTCAGAGGTATGTTAGAGCCTGTATCTGACTAGCACTGCACTAATACTTTTCCAAAGACCTGAAAGTAACACCAGCATACCTGTGGGGGTTTGAGCAGCCAGTCCTGCATAGCTGAGGTCTATGAGACTGACAGCTGTTCTGGAGAGTTCAGCTTCCTGATCAGTCACCCTGTTGCTCTTACCTTTTTTTACAGAAACACTGGATGCCCTGGGGACTGCCATGCAACTGGAGGAGCAAGCCAGCAAGCAGATTAGCTGGCAGAGGCCTTAATCATTATAGCAAAACCTGGTTCACAAGCAATCTTTCATGCAGTTGTCTTGTCTTGCATGTTTGTCAGTGGTTTGTATCACTCCTGTTTTAAATGTGGTAGGGTGTCTGCAGGTCACATGCCCAAGGGCAGTGAACCCAGCAGCCTTTTTCTTCATGGCCTGTATCAGGGTACTGAGCAAAGTGCTAAACTGCACCCACTGCAAGGCTTGGGTAGGGGGCCTGAGAGTCTGCAGTCTCTCCCTGAGATAGCTAGCCCTTTGCTGGTGACAGTGGTCTCCCCTAAGAGAACTAACTACACATGTATAGTACCTTTTCCAGATGTGCTTGAAGCATTGCAAAACTGTTACAAGTTTTGCTTTTCTAGAAGGAAGGAAAATGGACTATGTGATTGTAAAAACCAGTATTTTAACAAGTTGAATAAATAAATGTTCTTGGATCTCACTATTTTATCTGTCCTATAAAAAATATTTCTTGCTGATTATGGTAAAGTTTAACAGCTCCTAAAGACTGGTTGTTTGGTCGGGTGGCTGATTTCTTGGCTGAAGTTTCTTTTCAAAGTCTTTGAACTTGTAATGTTTACATAAAAATCGCTCAAGATCATTTTGCCTCTTAATTTTGAGATGCTGCTGGGATTCCCTATCAAGGGGAAGCTGGCTTAGGTGTAGCTATCTGCTGCCATGGCCTTTGCCGTGCAGACCCTTTGGGAAAGAACAGGTTAGGGGAGGAACACTTGTAAGGCATGTGCTAGTGCCTGCTCCTTTTTACTTATTCAGCTCAGTTCAGCACTTGTCTTCAAAAGCATAACATAATTGTGTGAGCTCTAGGTTCAGCAACACAGGATGCAGCTATGCAAACATCAGATCACAAAGGGACCATCTACCATTACTCCCTCTTTTCTTAGAGCTACCTTCTCCCTCTGAAAGTCAAGGGTGTAATTTAAGTGACAAGGCCACCCCCAGCTCTGCACCTGCCATCTGTGGTCTGCATCCTTGCTGTGTGTCCGGAGGTGCCAACTATATTGGAGGTCAGTTATTCTGCCTGGACTCCATCAATTATGTGCAGTGTTTCAGTGCTGGCCTGGAAAAGACAGCAAAAGAGTTAGGGATCTTTGAGGGATGTGAGCAAACATCAGTCACGAGCACTTACGGAAGGGATGCTTCAATCCAGGTGTGATGTTCCTCCACATCTTGGGCACTTTGTGCTCACCAGTTTAGGTTCTGGGAGCAGAGTGGGGCTGAGCACTGAGGGTTTCTGAACGGTGACTTGGACCTGGGCTCTGCCTGCATCATATTGAGATGGCACAGCCAGAGTAGCAGGGCTGTTATGCCCTACTAAGCCTGGACAAAAGCCAGACAATCCTGTTCCACTTCAGTTGATAGTACTGTTGGATTACCCAGCTTTTCCCTGTGCAAGGAACAAAGTATTGCCCACTTCCTTCCCTTTGTGGCCCTAATATTGCTTATTTTCCCTATATCTGCCTTTGGAATGAGAGACCTGATCTGCAGGCCATCAGATGGGGGAAGAGCCACCCAATGGCCCGAGTCTGTGCCTCTTGGTGCAATTCTAATGGAAAATGCTGTGTTCCTGTCCTGCCCTAGTAGCACCAACAGACACCAGTCCCAAAATCAAGAAATGTTCAGCTGTGCATGGTTTGACAATCATTTAAAACTGGGGCTTGCTGAGAACCAACTGTTTAATGATCAGTGGGAGCTTCCTGGGGTATATTAAAGTCTGGCAAGTTTCTTGTGTCACCATAAGAATGCCAGGACTCAAACATCACCCTCCCTTACTTGTGAGAAGATGTCACTGGAAAACTCCTCAGGTTTGCCTTCCTACCCACCAAATATTTTCTGTCATCTGCTTTTGCAGAAAGTGTGTTCTAAGAGCACTATCTTGTGGACACTGCAGGAAATTCATACTGAATAAACCAATTTTAGTGCAAACAGCTGAATTTCATTGAGCATTATGCAGTCAATCATAGGCACTAGGTTTTCCACTGGGCAGCTGATGTTATAAAAGGGTGTTTCAGTGCTGGCTGTGGCTCCCAGCTGTGTGGAGCATACAGTGGCCATGAGCAATGCAGCACCCTTCAGCCCTGTGCAGGACAGGTGTGGTTTCCAGTCCTAGCCATCAAGGGTGACAATACACAAGGCCAGTGCAGATTTCACATCTTCCTATAAGTAAATTATCAAGGCAGCTCCAGTGGCAGGAGCAGGGAGGGTCTGAGCACTTCTCCCTGCAGGCAGTGACTCTGCCTCATTCCCAAACACCCACCTCCACCAGCTCTGGGCTGGAGATGACAGAGCTGGGCTACTCAGAGAGAGGAGTGCCAGAGGTGAATGGATGCATCTTTCCTGAGAGGTCCTAGTCCTTTCCTACTGAAAGGATGCCATGTCTCTAAGGTTCTTTTTATGGTCCTGTAGATTCTGATTACCCAATGGCTTTTGTGGCAGCTGCCTGTTAAGCATACTCTCTCAAAATGTGGCTGGGTGTGTATGTGGATCATTAGGGAGGAGAGAATGATGTTTTGAAACACTTCTAATATGTTAGAGGTGGAGTTATGCTGCTAGCATGAAAGGAGGATGGATGTAATTTTTCAGCAGACTCTGTGGCTGCATATAATGATCTATGCACATGCCACAGCTTCGGCAGTCTGGGCTACGGTGGCCTGCACTGCTGAGCAGGGACAGGAAACACCCAGCGCTGGAGCTGTTCACCATCCTCACCAGCGGCCCTCCGCACCTCGCTGGGTAGCATTAGTGCCGCAGGAAAGCCCGGCCTGGACCCGGGCAGCTCTTGCCTCAGGGGACAGCCTTCTGCACCAACCCTGGTCAATACAACTGCGGCATTTCTAACTCTATTATTAACCGACGTAAATGTAGCTCCACCGAAATGGAGCCTCAAAAAATTTCTCGACACTCGTTCCTGTTCCTCTCCACGGAAATCTTTAGTAAAAGGCGAAAGATTTATACGATCTGAAGAGAAACCAGAGTATGTCCTTACGCTCTTCGCCGACACAGCCACCGTCCGCTCGAACCCCCAGAGGTGAGGGTGACACCAGCCCGGCCGCGGGTCCCGGACCGGACCCGCACCCCCGCCCGGCCCGGCCCCGCGGGCCGCACCCCCGGGCACCCCCACAGCCCGGGAGGGGCAGCGGCCGCACGGCCGGACACCGGCGGGGCCGCGGAGCACCCTGGGCATGCAAATCAGCCCCGAACGGGGCGGCCCGAGTGAGAAGGAGGAGCCGGCGGCGCGGATGGGCGGGGTAGGTTGGTGTTCGGTGACATTCGTGCCGCAGGTCCGTTATCCCCCCGGTCCGAGCCACTAGGGATCGCTTGTATTCCCCATTGCCGCAATTAATTACCAACAGCCCGCCCCAATGAACGCTCAGCATTCGCTCTTTCTTTAACCGTAAATGGTTGGCTCCACCGTGATGGAGCCGCAAAAATTTCCGTAAGACTCGTACGCGTTCCTCTCCATGGAAATCTTTAGTAAAAGGCGAAAGATTTATACGATCTGAAGAGAAACCGGAGGATAGCCATGCTGCACCCCGCACATGTGCCCACTCCCCGCTGCCGCCCCAGCAGACAGGGCGACCTTCACTCAGTTCCTTTCCCTACTTCCCACTCCTGCCGCGGCCTCACCCGGCTCGGCAGCAGCCCCCCGCGGTACCACAGCCCGGCTGGCCCTGGCCCGGCGCCACGCCGGTTCGGAGCGGCGGCGTTCGGCGGGGCCGGCCCGGCGCTGCCCGCACCGCAGCCAGGGGATGCTGATCACACCAAGCGGAGGAGGCTTCCTGCCCTCCTGCCGGGACGGGGGGAACGAAGCGAGGAAGCTGGGGACAAAGCGAGCCGGGAGCGGATAAGGACCCCGCGGCGCCCGGGTCCGGTCGCATCGTCGCTACGGCAAGGAGACGCCGAGCAAAGGCAAAAAGTCGGCTCCGGGAAAGGCCACCATACGCCGCTGCCACGGATGGGAGCTAGACAGCGAGGGGGGCTGGGGGTAGGGGCCCCACGCAAGGTGCTGAGCCCCGAGCGGGCGCCAGCACCACCCCTATGCTCCTGAGAGGCCTGGAGCGCGCGGGACCGCCGCGCAGATCCCTGGCTCTGGCTCCTCCCGCAGTCCGAACCGCGGGCACGGAGCTGCACGGCCCGGGCCGGGAGGAGGGAGGGGCTGCCCGAGCCCCGCCCCGCGCACGTTCTGACCCGACGAGCGCACTGAGGCGGCGGCCCGGGCCGGGTACGGGCGGCGCGGAGGGAGGCGTGAGCGCAGGGCCGGTGCTGCCGAGAGCCGCAGCAGAGCGGGCCGGGCTTTCGGCCCCACAACACCGCACACGAAACCCGGCTGACTACCATATTGTAAAGGGCAGCAACCCTTTCAGCTATTGCAGTTTGTTCTGTTCTTTACCAGAGTAGGGGGAGCTCCACCGAAATGGAGCCTCAAAAAATTTCTCGACACTCGTGCCTGTTCCTCTCCACGGAAATCTTTAGTAAAAGGCGAAAGATTTATACGATCTGAAGAGAAACCAGAGTATACCGTGGCCTGGCCCTCGGCAGGTACCCATTCACGGCTGTCCCTCCTAACATACAGCGACGCCGTTTGCCCCCAGGTTCGAGCCTCTGCTGCCTCGTCCCGTGCTCCCCGCAGCGGTCAGAGCTCAGCCTGGCACCGAACCACCGGTACCGGGGAGCGGCGGCCCGAAATTTACCGTGTCTGCAGCACCTCCGCGCGGTGCACCCTGGGTATGCAAATTATCCTGAATACTAATAAGGCGCCCAGCCCCGCCCAGCCCCGTATCGGTCGCAGCCAGGCGGGATCGGGGCCCCAGGGACGCTCGGCGGAGATCGCCTGTGCCTGCCCTTCTCCCCCGGAACACTTGCCCAGCTACCCCACACCGCCCAGCGTGGGTAGACAGATCTTACCTTTGTCCTGGACCTCCAGGTGTGCCGAGCAGAGCACGCCCAGCACGGGCTCCATGAACAGACAGGGCACTTCTCCCGTCACATCCTGGGGGAAAAGGGCAGCGTGACAGGGACGGTCTTCACACAGTTCTCCAGACTGTTCTCTTCCAGGCAGTAGGGCTACCCAGTGCAGCCAGAATGCCAAGGAGACAGGCACAGCTCCTGCCTGAGCAGGGATGGACAGAGCTGGTGACACTGCCCGTTGTCCCCAGCATGGCCCACTGCTCACCTGCATGACCCTGAGTGTCTGCAGAGCCCCGTGCTGGGCTTGGGGGGAGGAACACAACAGCACAGCTTCCAGCCTTGGGAATCTTGGCTCTTGTACTTGGGAGCTGCGGGGCCAATTGCTGTGGCCCAAAGAGTCCAGCAGAACCTGTGCATCTTTTTGACCTTCTGCTGAGTTGGAGGCGTTTAAGAACTTGGTCTGGGCTTGCACCCTTGTGCAGAGAAAGAGATGCCAACTTGTGTGCCTGGATCAGCCTGGATCAGCCGTCTCAGCTGTTTCACTGTCACTCTGAGAAAACCCAGTACTGCATCCCACTTGAAGTGTGCTCAAACAGCCGGGACAAACTTTCTCCATCCTTGTCAGGAGCCACAGCTAAAATATAGTTAGCTAAATTCTCAGGTGGAGTAAGTGGCCAAGGAAGGCTCTTCTGCAGCCATTTACAGAAACAGAGTCTGGCACTGGCATACCAACAGACTTGCTAGAGATCCCACTACTGAGCCTGCTTTGTCTCTCTTGGAGGAAGCTGTGACAGCATGTATCACCCCATGCCCTCTAAGAATGTTCTCTGAACTACAGAACAAACAGGTTTTGGCTTCCACTATCCAGAAGGAAAAACAGGAAAAAAAATTGTAATCCTTTTAAAAGATGCAAGCTACAAAACTCTCCTACCCCAGAGAGGAACTCTTGGGAAAGTTTGCAGTAGGTGAAAGCTGCAGGTAAGGATGGAAACTGTTCTGTGGTTTTAACAGGAGGAATTGCAACCAGCAAGGCAGCAAAATTGCACCAAATTGACTGTGAAGAAACTGAGCTTGTTAAAAAATGAAAGGGATTAAATCCAACTGTTCAACAATAGCTGAGACTTTGAACTCCTTCCAGCCAGAGCAGCACTGCTGGATCTGCCATCAGCAGGCAGAGGGAAGGGAATGGCTCAGTGCAGCAAGCAGCCCCAGGGGCCGGAGGTCAGGAAGAACATCCTTGTCTGAATCAGGACAAAGCACAAATGGACATGCTGCGTACCACAGCTTTCACAAAGGAGCTCCTTATACTCCCTGCCAGTGTCTCCAGTGAGCAACAGCAGCTTTATAAACCCTCTTTTGTCCTCTTCTTTCAGGTGGTTCAGCCTCAGTATTTCCAGGGGAATCAAGACACCTCCGTTCTCCAGAAATTCAGTAAGGTATCTGTGGCTGCAAGGCTTCCAGAATAAGGGGAACAAGGCCAGAAATGTCACTTGCCTTGGAGCCCATCTTCCTCTGCCAGCATGACATGTCCTGGGAGCCATCACCCCCACCTCACTGCAGTGGGTAGAGGTCTGAACTAGATACTGTCTCTGCAGAAGAGCATGGACCGTCCTCTTATAGGCAGGCAGAGGCATTTCTCATCCAAATGTGAGAAAAACACTGATTCTAGGTTCCTGAGAAATGAGTTACATGGCTTTCCCTTCAGTTCCATCTTTTGATAACCAGGTTGTTTTTTAGGCCTGCAGAATGTGGCTGGATGTGGATGTCTCTGTACAAAAGCTTATTCTTTAAACAAACTTTCAGTGGAGACCTTGCCATCCTCTCCATCTCACTACACACAGCACCTCCAGCTGTCCAAGGAAACAGATGCAGCATCCTGAGCCACACTGTTGGTGAGCCAGAAACAATCTGGCTCTCTGGGAACTCCAGCTCCAGCTCTGGTCCTGCCTTGTTTTAATGAAGCCGTTCAGGATGCAACAGTTGTTTGAGCAACTTTGTGGGCACTATCCCATTCCTGCAAGAAAGCCATGATAGCTAATGGCTTCCTGCTCTTTGACAGATGTCATGATCTCTTCTGCCTAGAGAAAAATGAGAAAGAAGTTTAAAAAGGTCTGTGAAGAATGACTGTACAAATGAATTATCACTAGAATCACATTTTAAATCTCTGTCAAATAGTATTAAAGCAATTAATAACCATTTAATCTCATTTTCTCTTATTTCATAGATAGGAAAACTAGCAAAAGGAAAGTTCCTGATATGTCTGAAGCTGCACAATGAATCTGTGACAGACTTGAGATTATTTTCCTGGGCAGGTGGTTTCACCACAGGAGCTCTTTTCTCTGCTCTGCTAATAAAGTCATTTTGATGTTATCCATTACCCCAGCCCTGTTTCTCACTAGCCTCATGATATGAACACTGCGTCTCATATCTGACCTGCCAGGGAATAAATAGAGTGAAATGAGAGCAGAAATAGGTATGGATTTATGGGGAGTGACAGGGTCAAGGGGGCTGTAAATGCCTGTTAGCACAGCAGCACAGCCCTCACTGACGTGCTGGAACGACAGCCAGCTGGACATCCACCCCAGGAACGTGTGCCTGGCCTTGGCAGTGGGAAGCTGCTTTGGCACCTTTACCACGACAGGCATTTGCCTCCTTTTTTCCCTATCTAATTTTCCTGGCATGTTTTTAAACAATCTAAGAAAAGCTGAAATGAAAAGAGTTATAAGCAAGAAGACAGAAATTCCAGAAATATCCCTTGTCTGCAATGCCTTCTATTTCTTCACACAGGTGTTAAATAAAGAAATCTACATTTTTCCAAGTGTCTTTGGCACACTTTTGGCTCAGTATGATATCCCCTAGTGCAGCTTGACAAATGTGAAGGTGCACTTAGTAAGGGAGCTGGAATGTCAGGGCCTAAGCCTTCCATTTGTGTGGCAATCCCACAGCTGTGCCTGCTGTTGGCTGGAGGACACTGGCCAGTCTCAAGGAGCCTTGCAGTTAAACACCAGGATCTGTGCCCACACACAGATGCAGGAAGAGGGATAAGGTCACAAACAGTGGCATTAACACAGGTGACTTGTCCTCCACCAAGCTGTATCAACGTGCCTAAGGATAAGAAAGGAATTCACACCTTGTCTAATGCACTTCTTGGACTTCCTACCTAACAAAAGCACCATTTTAGGTTTTATTTAAGTGTTGTTTATTGAGAAAAAGAGTTAAAATAACATAAATCTTTCTGTTTCAGAATAAGAAGTTTCTTTCAATGTAATACAAATCATCAAGATTACCAATTTCCTATTTACAAAGTTCTTAAGCCCTTTCTCCTAGTATCTGGAGAAAAATTTCAAATCAGGTTCAAAATATCCCCAAGATACCTGATCAAAAGTTCTACTCCTGTTATCTGAACCAGACTGAAAACAACCACTAAGACTTGAACATGTATCTCAGTGCCTGAAAACAAACAAGTAAAGTCTTCAAAAAGCTGGCTCAGAAACAGAGCTTGAGAATTGGGATGAGATGAAATTTCATTTGGGAATTAACGGTCTGTGTTCTGTAAGGCATCTGTGTCCTTGGCAGGGCATTTTCAGGACCTCCTTTGCAGGGAAGCAGGTTTAAAATAAATCCATTTTCCCAAAATAGTTGTGATTGAAAATGTTATTAGCCATAACAAATGTTAGTGCTGACAGGAGAATGGCCTGTTAGGGGCCTCTGCTGAAACAGTCAAGTGAAAGTCATATTTCACATTATTGCAAGCATTTTCCTGTGATTTACAGAATATTTGTGAAACATTACTTGCAAGGCATATGATTGATATTGAGAGAACAGCTCGTGTGTAGGGGGAATCTGTATTTCACAGAGACTGTTTGCATGAAATTTACAGTCCCATAAAGTGCTCCTCTGTCCTCAACAGAGATCTAGTTAAAAGAACTTTACAGTCTGAAACATCCCAAAATTGATTGTAAATTAACGTTTCTGTATTTATGTTTAAGATGCTGGTGGTGTAATGCTGCAGTAAGCCCCCCCACTACTCAGAAATACTAGCACCAGCCTCTGGACGTGAGGATTTTAGTGATACAAAGGCCTTGCCTGTGAATCAATGGAAAAAAAAAAAAAAGAATTTTGAAACAATGATGACATGGCTTCAGAGGCTGCAGTGGTGTCTGTCTCTGGCTGCTGTAATAACAGCATTTGCTGACATAGGAGTCTTTAAGCCAACATTGCAAAGTATGAAAATGTATGTTAATAGTTTTATTATGACCGTTTTCCACATGGGAACATACAGACACAGGGAGAATAAATGACTTGCCTGAATAATGTGTCAGTGCTAGCATCAACATGTAACTCCTGGTTGTTGGCTTCAAACTCTGCTGTCAACAGTGCTGGGCTGCCACCCAGCCCACTGGACCTAATAATCAAAACAAGGCTGGGTCAGGGCAGGGCTTTATTCCTGCCAAAAAACCCCCAGTGATTTAGGAACTGTCTCTGGCAATTCAGCAGTTCTTTACATCCAGAGTACTGCTTAATCATCAGGTTGAGATCAAAAGGCACATGGGGCTGCTTCAGCCTCACACCGAGTGTGAGGTGCCAGGGAATGTTGGCCTTGGACTCACGGAAGGACAGAGTGGCAGTGATTTGGTGTCACCTTTGCATCTCACAACATCAAGGTTGCGCCCAGCCCCGGACAGAACTTAGGGCCTGTTTCCCTGGCAGGTTTCCCCCTTTCCTGGCACGCCTCAGGTCCTCCCGTGCACCTTCCTCAGTGCGCCCCAACATCCCCAGCCCCTCAGCCCACCGTCCTCTCTCTGACCCTCCTGTCTGCCTGCGGCCCCACGGCCAGTCCAGCCAGGCCCTGCACCGCCCCTGCCCTCTGATCCCCTGCAACATCAGCATTCCCTGTCGCAGGCCACCATCCCACAGCCCCTCCTGACCCAAGAGCCCTCTCACCCCTCATTCCCGCCGTATCCCTGTCTGCAACCCCGCTCCAGGCCCTTCCCTTCCCTTCATCCCGGCCCCGCGCCCCTGCCCCGAGGGGGCGGTCACCCCGCACAATGACTGACGCGCGGCTGAACCAATCGCTGCCAGACTTTCTCCCCCTGCCCAATGGGTGGCCAGCGGGCGGGGCGTTGGGCCGCTGCTAAGGGCGCGTTGCTAAGGAAGTGGGAGGCGGGCAGGGGGCGGAGCGAACGGTGAGGCGGGGTGGGCGCTTTCCCTTCCCATTGGCTGCAGGGAGGGAGGTGGGCGGAGCTTCCGGGGGGGCGGAAGCGGCGGCCGGTGCGCGGAGCGCGGCCATGGGCACCCGCGGGCTGAGGGGGGCCGTGGTGGAGCTGGAGCCGGGACAGGCCCGCGGTGCGGAGGCGAGCGGGACCGGGGACACCAGGACAGCGGGGACAGGGGGGCCTCTGCGGGCGGGGAAGGGGCGAGCGCGCTGGGTGTGGGAGGAGGAGCCGTGCGGCAGTGGTGCTGCAGCAGGTGTCTGGCAGTCCCTGGAGGACGGGGCAGGACGCTTCCCTGCTCCCCCTGGCAGTGGCAGCAGCTGCTGCTGTCTCGCCGGGAGGAGCGGTCTGGCCCCCCGCAGGGGTCTGTTCGGCTGCAGGGGCCGAAGCTGCGCCGTGAAACGGCGTGAGGCAATACTCGTAACTGACCGCGCAGTCAGGCTTACACTTGCTTCACTCTTGCCTTTACACTTCAGTAGCAGGCCCGCTGCTGCACGCTCTGACGGGAGGGCAGGCGGGAGGCGGCTCTGTGACACTCGCGCTCTGTTGCAGGAGGCAGCGCAGACAGGGGGCCTGCCGAGGGCCGGCCTGTGGTGATCCTCCTGGGCTGGGCCGGCTGCCAGGACAAATACCTGGCCAAATACAGCGCAATCTACAGCCAGAAGGTGAGTGGCCTGTCTGTGTCTTCATGACACTGTCGTACTGTGAAACGGCCTCATTTTTGCATGTTGGTAAAGCCCCTCTGCAGCCTCTCGGTCTCGCTCCTGGGGAGCGAGTGAGAGCTCTCCTGTCATTGAAAGCTCCTTGTCCCTCACAGCCCGGGCCGTGTTATCTAACAGCTGCTGATGTCACCTTTGTGTGTGCAGCTAAGACAGAAATGCTGCCTTGGAGAAGCTTTCAGCTGCTGTGTGACTCGCTGAAGTATCTTAAGGCTTTTAAAGTTGTGGGATTATTCAGGAATGACGTGAACCGTGTTAGTTTTCCAAACAAGTAAACATGCAGGGAAGGATTCTGTGTTTACTGCTTGCTGTTAGGCCACAGCACAGACGTGGTGAGGCTGGGGTGGGAACTGACAGAACACATTGGCATCTGTCATGCCTTTGGCTCTTCCTTCCTGTGAAAATGATTCATCTAAATGTTGCAAGCCAAATTAATTTTATCCTGTCTGTGAAACAGGCATCCTGTGATAGTCATAGCTGCTCACTAGGAATTCCTTGTGTTTTAACTAGAGATATCTGTCCTACTGCCAGTTCCCTAAGTTATGATATTTTTCTTTCTAATACTGTATTTTACTGGAATGACCCCAGCTTCTAGCATGGGGACCCAGTGAATCATTAGATTTTATTTTTTCTTGGTCAGCATACAGGGAATCTTGCATAGTTCCAACTATAGGTGGTAAAGTTTGTACATTAACAAGTATATTGTTAATGTGTAATCCAGGGCAGGAGTCATTAATTGGCTTGATCTAGTGAAGAATTAGTGGTTAAGTGGCTTTAAGATGCTGCTGAGAGGATGAGGAGCACGTTACAGGGCAGCGTGACAGCTTCTTGGAAATGCTTTTCTCTCTGAAAGATCATAGAAATGGGAAAGGAGAGGATGGGCTTTCTTAGCTCACTAAGAGGAAGTGGCTGTAACCATGGCAAGATTGTAGAGAAGGCTTTGATTTGAGAACTTGGTATCCTCTTCTTAGTCATTCACTGTTTAGGGAGGCTTTGCTTTGTGCTTGTCAGTGAGCTCAGGTGATAGAAAAGGTCTAAAGCATTTATAAATGTAGTTCCATCTGCTCTGTTTTGAAACTCCTCCAAGATCCTGTTTCCAAGTCTGTACCTAAATGTAAGGAACTTAAGTGTGAAGGCAGCTGCTCAGGAGTTCTGAGTCCTTGAGCCAGAGCTCTTTCTTTGCACAGCTGGAGTGTTTTGGGAAGGTCTACAAAAATCATGTTGATGGTGAGTCTTAGAGACAGCTGCAAACACGTGCACCCAAGGAGAGGAGGAGTTCCTCTTTCTTCTTACATTTGCTTCAGTGTGATGAGCTGAATGTGAACCAGAGCAGGCTCGTCTTACCAAAATGGCTGATGCTGAAGGTCTGTGAATCAGGGAGATGGTTTCCTTCTCCTGAGTGAGGATTAACACCCATAAAAATGGGTGGCAGTGTCCCCAGGGGCTGTGCCAGTTAGCACAAGATTTGAAAGGATCTCAGACATTGCAGAGGCCTTTTCATAATACTCTGTGCTATGATGATTAATGTAATCTATATTCATGTCAGTGCCTTGCTGCTGACACTAAAGACTTCCTTCTGGCCCTGTGGTTTCTGTTGGAAACCTGTCCCAAATTTTCATGTTCTTTGTACTGCTGCTTGCCTACTCTCTGTAATTTGCAGCACAGCTGAAATGAGTGTGGGGTCTCTTTCTGTTGTTCTTAGGGGTGCACGGTCATCCGTTACACAGCTCCATGGAGGATGATATTCTTCTCCGAGTCCTTTGGCATCAGATCCCTGCAGACCCCAGCCAGGCAACTCCTGGAGCTGCTCTTTGACTACAGTGTTGAGAGCAGACCGGTTCTTTTCCACGTTTTCAGCAACGGTGGTGTCATGCTGTACCGTTACATCATCGAGGCGCTGCACACCCACACGCCGTTTCAGAGCCTCAGAGTAGCCGGCACCATTTTCGACAGCGCCCCTGGCAGAAGAAACTTGCGAGGAGCCCTTCGTGCCCTGGCTACCGTCCTGGTCTCCATGAACGTGCTGCTCAAGTATTTCCTGCTGTTCACTTTTGCCAGCACGGCCGTGGTGCTGCGGATCCTGCTGTACCCCCTGACCCGCTTCGTCCACGAGAGCCACTACGACGCCCTGCTGAAGGCGCCCTCGCGCTGGCCCGAGCTCTACCTCTACTCCCAGGCTGATCTCATCATCAAGGCCAGCGAGGTTCAGCTCATGGCCAGTGCCCGGCAGCAGCTCGGTGTTCCCGTCAAAGCTGTGGACTTCTCAGATTCGCCTCACGTCAGCCACATGCGGGTGTACCCCACCCATTACCGCAGCCTCTGCACGACCTTCCTGTCTGACTGTGTCGGGGCCTCCCCTCCTTAGTGCTCTAATGGCCTCCAGTGTTTGCCTCTCCTTGCTCAGCTCCTGTGGGAAATGTCACCTCCTTTGCTTTTGTGTCTTTGAAGTGAGGAAAGTTAAGGCTTCTTCTTTGGTTTGTTTTTTTTTTCCCTACCATCTACAAGTCTGAAAGCCTCCAGCCCGGCCTTTGGACCAGCCACGTTAGAGCAGAAAGTAGATATGGATTAATTTAAAGTCCTGAAGGTGAAATCCTGTCATGGTTCATGTTGATGTGCTCTGCCAAGGTGTCACAGATCAGAATCTTACACTGAGTATTATGTCTGTCCTCCTGTCTTTTCTTGTTCTCTGCTCTCCATGTTGTCTCCTTGTCCCTGATGTCCAATGTCTATGTTCTGTTGCTTGAATTTATTTTACAATACAGCTCTTCCATGTCTTTGTTGTTTTGTAGTTTTTTTTTTCTCTCTGCCATTTCTTTTATCTTGCGATGAGCAAACAGAGCCAAGTTTGCAGGACTCTTTGCTTTTCTCAGTGCATCCCAGCTCTTGTTGTACTCTCCTTGCTGGAGACCAGGCCCTGAAACCAAGTGTAAGACCAGGCAAAGGTGTGTGTAGGGCAGTATGACCAGACTGTCATCCATGGTTCCATTAAACAGCCCAGATCAAACAGTCAAAGCTCTCTGATCCTTGGTGGGAGCTCAGATGTTTGTGATAACTTTTGTGTTCTTCAACCCAGAGGCTTAAGCTAACATTTTTGAATGTGTTTAGTGTTTTGTTTCTCTTCCTTCCAGTCTTTTGTGTGTTCTACTGAGTAGTTTTGCTTTCTTGGAGAGCTACTTAGTTGTTAATTGTATGTCTTGAAGCAGCCTATATTTTGCATCTGGATATTCAGGGAAATTTTTGGATTACAGCTGTGCCAGACCGCAGAAATAGAAAGGTGGAATTGCAGAAGAAAATGAACTGTCTCTTGGAGCTATGCTTTATACTGGACATCTGTTAAATCATCTCCAGCCTACAAATGACCATGAAATATGATGTTCTTGTCCATAATATTCTCTTCAGATGATCAGTCTTTGCAGTCCATGCAATGTGTACAAGAAATGAATTCCTTCCACCTAGTGAAAAAGTATCTCATTGCACTGTACTTCATGTTTGTGTTTAGGTTTTATTGTTTATTTGGGGGAGAAGTGGGGATAAAGGCAGAGGAGAGCCTGCTGATATGTTTATGCTATGTCACAGTACAGCAAGCTAATTAATAACATGGTGAACAAGTTTAGCCAACTTTAAATTGCCAGGAAGAAGCTCTGGAGGGCTGTGACATGGGCCTGCTTGAACAAGGAACTGCTCTAAAGAGGTAGGCACTTAAAAAGCAGGAGGAGTTTTGCAAAAGGTTCTGCCAATGGGTGGCTGTGCTGCTCCTGCCCACCCTTGGAGTGCTGTCATCCACAATTACAAAACTCCTGCTGTTCTGGATTGAAATGTAGAGGGGGAAGTCCTTGGGAAGCAGTAAAATAATTTGGAAGCTTAACACAAGAACTGTAACACCTCACAGAAGTGAAAGCACAGGGTGAGTGGCAGTGGTGACCATACAGCTGGTTTGTAGCAGACTGTTGTGACAATGCTCATTTAGAGCAGAATAATCCCCTGATGGGCATGGTTTTAGAGGGAGGGTTGGACTGTATATGGGATAAGTGAGAATTAACTGAAAAGGGCCTGATGACCTGGTTTGGTTTTTATTTTTTAAAAGTGAAAACTGTCTCCAGGCACAGGAACTTGTTGCTCGGGACCCAATCTTCTGTAGGTGTGATCCCAGTTCCAGCTCCCACTGTGACAATGGGGTGTGAGGGCTGCTCTGTGCTAAGAGCCTTCAGCCATCCCCTTTTCATGGAGAAATTCTTGTTTCTAGGGTTTGGACCTGTCAAATCCAGGCATGGTCCCCTATCTCCAGAAAGCCCATCAGAGATCTCCCAGCTTTTTAAAGCAGGCCCCTGGTTTGTGCTGTCACTGCTGTAACTCCTGAGCTGTGATGTGTTCATCTGCCTTTTCAGAGATCTGGGCTGGGGCTTCTCAGCATCCAGCCTGTTTGTGGCACTGTGAACACTCTTGGAGAACAGAGGTGATAAAATTATTTAACCAGCACTTGCCCTCATGCTGGTTTCTACAGGTTCAGTATTTACAGATCAGTTAAACACTCCATAATAGATGCCTCTGAATTAATACAGTTGTTCCTGGGAATCTGCTGTTCCTGTTTATTGCTGTGGGTGTTGAACTTCTCCTGTTTAAGGACTCGGGCTGTTACAGAACATGGCTGGCAGGAGCTGGAGCTAAATCCTCTGCCCCTGCCTGACAGGATGGTGAGGCTTCCTCTGGGAAAAGCCTCACATGTCAGCTGCACCTTCCTTCCTCACTTTCACCTCTCCACCACGGCGTTACCACTTCCCCAGCTCAGCCCTGCTTCCCCACTTCCCAGGGCAGCAGGCAGGGAGCGGGTGGTGCCTGCTGGAGCTTGCACTCAGAGGTGTCCTGAACTTTGCCAAGAGGAATGTGCTCACAGGCATTTCCTGTGCAAAAGTGACTTGAAATTCAGGTGCTCTCTGAGAGCAGGATGATCTCGGGCAAGCCAGTGATTTACAGCACCAGTCTTCTGAGTGGGTTTTGTTTTCTGAGTCCCAGCAAGTTTTAATTCTGACTGTGAGTGCTGTGTGATACGCTGGCCTCTGCTTTCCTGTACTGCGTGTGCCCCCGCCTTCCTGCCCTCCGTATTCCTGTGGCTTATTTGAAACAGAAGGTTAATAACTTGGAGCCTGAAGGCACATGGCTGAGAACTGATCCAAGCACTACTGGATTTACAAAAACCCAGCCTCAGACCCTTAATCCTTGCTAAACTGTCACGGTTTGGCGCAGCCGGTGTTCCTAAAGAGCTTCAGCCTGAACACTGAAAGCCCAAAGGTTGTGATATCTTGGCAAATCCAGGTAAATCTCTGAGATGAGCTACGGGGAGGAGGGGCACTGCAGATCTGTTCATTGGGAGGAAAAAATGCAGCATCCCTGGGCTTGGCTCGAGGGTAGGGAGTGGGATGTGGCCCAGAGCTTGTTTTCCTGCAGTCCAGCCCTCATGTGCAGACTGTGGCACAGTGTGGGTGGAACACCAACAGTGGTGGGAGAGGAGGATGCTCACAGCTGGCTACCACAGTTGTGGTAAAGCAAAATTAACTTTCCCTCAGTAACAAAATCTATTTGAGTGTTTCCTGTGAGGGAACTGACTCCTGGCTTGCTCCCCCGTGCTGCCTTCTCTCCCCAGGCAGTGGTGATGTTACAGGGCGGTTTTGAAAAACAAAAAAAGCCACTTAGTGGTCAGGGTGGTCCGTGTGGCTGGGCTGAGCGCTCAGCTGCTCCTGACAGGGCTGAGAGCGTGTCTGTGCAGCCAGAGCTCCCTGTGGCACTGGGGGAGGCTGTGGTGGGGAACTGGGCAAGCCAGGGGCAGGATCCAGCCAGCCAGGGCTCAGGTTTGGAGCTGGGGGAACATCTTGCAGCGTGAGTAATTCAAATTAGGCTCCCGGGTGGGAACTGACCTGTGCCCACACCTCATAAAGGTGTTTTTAAGGTGTGTGGGCTGAGGTCACATTTTCATGCATGTTGGGATACTGCAGGCATATGCATGGAGCTCTGCCATTGATGGAAAAGTGGGAATGGACGGGACAGAGCAATGCAACCCCGTGCTGCATCCCAAAAAGTGAAGGAGGGAGGCGGGTCTCCCTTGCCCGTGGGGGAGCTGGCAGAGGCGGCTGAGCAGACCCCGCGGGAGCCCCGTGCCGGGCGGGAACAGCTCCACGAGATGGCAGCAGGACCCCTCTTTCCCGCATGGAGAGATTTCTGGTCTAGGCGGCAGCTGAGCACATCCTGGCGAAGACCCCAACAGCACAGCTCAGCCCAGCGCTTCTGAGTGCCTGAGAGCATCTCCTGCAAAAGGGCTCCTCTTGGGGCAAGGAAAAAGACCAGCAAGAACTAACTCCGATGACAAAAACTGGAGATGTGAGTTAATACAGAACAACATCTCTTCCTACAGCTGCCTGCCTCTGGAATTTGTACTAGATCCCATTCCTCAGCTTTAACTGATAAAACCAAAAGTCTAGCAGCAGGAATAGCTTTCCTGCCCTTCTCACCTCAGCAGACCAGGTCATAGCACATCCTTCTCCATCACCCAGGGAAGGCTATCTGTTTTTTAAATCGATCTCTGTAATAGTGTGATCAAGCAGACCATGGTCCAACTTCTGGGAGCTCCACGTATCAGGACTCTGGAGCTCCCTTGGGTTCCCTGTAGTCGCCAAGCCCTGGGAAAGGAGCTGAGCTTAGTGCTGCTCTTCTGAAAAGGCTGGCAGGACCTCCCAGCACACAGGGCTGGGGGCTGGGGATGCAATTAGGAAACAGGACAGCACAAATGGGGGCCACAGCCACCACCTGTCTCCTAATGCCCCCGTGTCCAGCACACCCGCACAGCTCCTTCACCCAGCCTGGGCCATGAGCATTCCTCAATCCCCTTCCCTTTGAATTTGATGCCCTCCCATTTCTGCATCCTCATATGGCTGCAAGTGCACCCCAGCACCATCAGAGACAGGATATGTGGGCACGGCTGGGATGAGCAGAGGTGGGCACAGCATCCTTCAGTCACCCTCCCGAACCTACGGGGGCTGGGGCAGGGAGAGCTTGGGCAGCCCTGCCCCCGTGGAATGATGGATGAGCTGACAATAGGGTATTGATAAGGAATTAACCTTGAGCCCTTCTTGCTTCAGTGTCAATAGAGCAGGAGCCAAGTACACCCGTTTGATTGGAAATCTGTGTTTGGCCTCTGCTGCCTCTGAGCCCACTGAAGGAGAGGGACAAGAGGGAGATGTGAACTGCCCTGCTGCCCCCTCCCCAGCTGGGACCCCCCAGGTGGATCCCTCTCAGCTTCCCCAGGCCCCTGCTGCAGCAGTTGACTGTGGGCACCCAGCTCTAGTGGCTGTAGCAGCCTCTTTGCCCCCAGCCTGGCATGTGGAGGGCTGGGTACCAGGGCCCCCCTTGTTCCCTAAAGGGCCTGTGCCCATCTTGCACTGGCCTACACTCGGAGCAGTTTGTTTAATTAAGTGTTTTGCCTAATGGGATTGCCTCATTTCCATAACAAACTGGCGGGCTGTCATTAGGTGGGCTCCCTCATTCATTACTGTTAATTAGATATGGATCCCCCAGAAGGCGGCGAGGGGTGATGAACGAGGCCCCTGACACACGCTATTACACATTAGCATTTTCTCAATATATCCGATACATCACGCTCCTCCGCTTCCTAAAGATATTTTAAATAAAATATTAGCAGCCTGCTGTGGGGTAGGTGGAGAGGGAGGGGGGTTTCTGCCCTTCGCCCTGGCCTCAGGCCACCTTTGGGCTGGAAGGGGATGGGAGAGGGGCTGAGACGCTTCACTGCTCCTCTCCAGCCAAAAAAGTGGCCAAATCCCACCCTTTCCCTATCCCTGCCACAACAGATGGAAAGAGGTCCCTGACATCCATCCTTACTGCCTCCTCCCACCAGCCTGGGGACCCCCAGCACCCCTTCCCTGGGGGACACAGCCATGAGGAGGGGTTTGAAAACAGCCCATTGACCCATCTGCAAAATGTTTGTAAACCAAAAGCGTCGGCGCCAGCCGCGTGCCGGGGGGAACCCGACCTCTGCCCCCCCGGCCCAGCAGCCTCCCAGTCCCTGGGTCGGGGTAACCCTACCCTGCACTGGAGGCCCCTAATGCAGGATGTATAGATCTGTTGGGGCTGGGCGTCTCCTGCCCCCACCTAACGCAGCCGATGAGACTTCATTAGGGGGGTGTCCCCTGAGGGGTGCCCTTCGCCCTGCCCTCCTGGCTCTGTGGGGGGACCAGTTGGGGGAACCCACCCGTGGTGGGGTCTGGTGCACGTCCCAGCATCCCCCTGCATCTGTCCCTGCATCCCAAACAGGACCAGGACTCCCCTCTGGGACACTACTCACATCCAGGGGCTGCGGCGTGTGGGGGGTGTCTCTGCTGCCTCTCGCCTGCAAAAGGAAACACAGAGAAGCAGAAAGCACCCAAGAAGATTTATACTCGTTTAATTAATGTCAAATGTAGTTTACAAACGGGAGTGACAAGTACCTCTTTGTATAGTATACACTGACACACAATCATTGACACACCGGAATATCGCTTTGTGCAACTGGGATTCTTTGGGCAAAGATAGTTAACTCTGATATTTCACTTTTTTTTTTTTTTAATCATTTAAACTCATTACAGAAGAGGGGAAGTGGCAGATGCCTGTTACAAACTGGGATGCCTCTCTCCCCAGCCTTCCCCCTGCAGCTTCCCCTTTGAAAACAGGGGATGGCTTTACAATTTAAACAAAACAAATTTACCAAAAATAAACCCCAAAGCAAAGAACCAATGACTACTTACATATGGTTTTACACATACGTACATAAAGCACACGGCTGGTCCACAACACCTGCCAGAAAGGCCCTGGGAGGGAGCTAGGCTATTTCCAAGGAAGGGCTGGGTAGGGGCCTCCTACCCTCTTGCCCTTCCTGGCTGTCTCTCAACCCACCTGGCTGCACCCTCTCCGAGACCTTAACACCAGCACACTCCCAGCTGAGCCATGTGCCCTGCAAGGTTTTCTCCCTTTACAAATCCAGCTTGAGCTGTGCACGCCTGCCCTTCCCCTGCCTTGTGCTGCTGGCTGCCTGCAGTCCCCCTGTGAAGGCAAGACCCTCTGGGGTGCCCTGGCTTCCTCTGGCTCCCAGGAGCTCTGCTGGCACAGAGCAGCTGCAGCTCTCTGGTCTCAGAGGCAACACACAGATATGAGCTTGGGCACAAGGGAAACTCCCAATTAGGAATTGTCACCTTTTGATGAGATGTTTATGAAATAACAGCTCCTTCAATTTCATTTGGGTTTTTTTTTCGGTGCAGTGGGATCCTTCTGAAATCAGTCAGGAGATGCCAAGGCTGCAGCTGTTCTCTGCAAAAAAGCTCAGGGTGGGGAAGCAGTAGTGGGACTGTCACACTCCCCACACATTCTGCTTACCCAGCCCTTCCCTCTCTGGAAACACCCCAGCAGCGCTGGGCTCCCGGCTCCCAACCCCTCATCCACTGCTTTTTCCAGACTGTCTTAAAATGCCCCAGCTGTGTTGTGCTGCCAGGTGGGATCTGTTTGGAAAGGAGTGGGGCAGATGAGCTTTCCCATCTCCCTGTCTTCTGGCTGAGGGGAGCTGGCACCCCACAAGTGCCCAGGAAGCCATGGCAGGGATACAGAGTGTGGAGCTGGGAGAAGTCCCAAGGCCTTGGGAAGTGGGTCAGTATCTGTTTCTTGGATCCTGACAATAAAAGAAAGAACAAAAAAACAGGCCAGATGGCAGCTTTGGTTAAGGCTGAGGATATGGGAGACAGGGATAAGCATGAGGAACTGCAGGGGACCTCTGGATCCAGGTGAGAGTGCCACCGGGAGTGGCAAGTGGGGATGAGACAAGGCTGGCTTGGCTCTCTGCCCTAGTGCCAAAACCTCTTAGGGAAAACGCAGGCTGCAGGAAAGTGGGAGCTGGGGGAAGTGAGAGCAGGGCAGGGCTGGCTCTGCCAGGCAGCCAAGGGAACTGGCTGAGTGTCTCTAGGCAAAGCCACCAGCAGGACCATCCCGTCCCCTGCCATCCCAGTGTCCTGCCTCAGCACCATCCTGAGCAGCCCAGGCATGCTCAGCCAGGAAATGCTGCCCAAGGAGGAAAGCAAAGCCAGGCAGGGCAGGGGAAGGGGCAGTGGCCTGGAGGAGCACAGGCATCAGCTGGACCCTCGAGCAGGCACTCCCAGCCAGGGGAGGGGGCAGTGCTCTGACAGACTCCCTCCTTCCAGCTCCCCACCATTTACTCCTTCCCCAGCTGGGAAAGACAAAGGGGGCTGAGCCAGATTCCCCCTGTCCTGCCTGGCCCCCCGGTGAGGAGCTAAAAGCTGTGTCTTTCCGGGGATAACGATTCTATTATAAATAGCCCCATTAGCTACAACTAATGACAAAAATCCACCTCCTCTACTCCCCATAAGTTCTGTAAGTTATGGGCAATACTACAGCCATTACTAAAAGCTGTTAACTTCATATCTGAATGAGGAAATATACACCACAGAACATTAAACCATTTATATTATATATATGTATATATATACTTTTTTTAAACTAATGACTTTAATGCCAAAACTTTGCTGAACCAAGAAAAATATGGGTTTAATGTTCTCTGCTCATTTTTTTTTCTTCTTTAAAAAAAATACAACCCAAAGAAAAGAAAGGGAAACTTATTAGTATGTAATGTTTGAGTCTATCCCATTTATACACAACATTGTAAACATATATAATCTATATTACATGTGCTTCATTTCTGCCTGGGTGTGTTTTTTTTTTTTCTTTAAACCTTTTAGTCATCACTAGAACACCACAAAAAACCAAAACAGAACCAAACAAAAAAAAAAAATCAAACCAAAACAAATAAAAACAAAAACTGATCAAGGAACACAAGTTACAAGTTATTGAACATCTTTCTGTGAAGGGTCCCTTCCCCAGTCTCCCGGGGGCAGAGTGGTCAACAACACAGTCCAAAGGAGGGCTCACGAGCCATCCACAATGCAAAGCCAGCTCCAGGGGATGGGTGATGGGGAACACTGGTTTTAAAAAAGGGGGCTTCACAACAAAGGATTTGGTTTTGCCCACTGCAGATGCTGAAGGAGGTCTCAAACTGCGGGACCTGGCAGCTGAGGCTCCCCACTGCTCCTGTATCCTCGAGTCCATGTCTGGAGTCTCTGGTTTGTTTTTTCTTTAAATTTTAAAACGTCTTTTTTTTGTTGTGGTCGTTCTTCTCCCCCTGGGTGTGATGAGCTGAGCCGAGTAGCTGGGTCCTGCCCTCCTGCTGGGTCCTTCATAAGTAGATGCGCCGAAGGTCTCCAGGAGACGTGATGGTGTTACACTGAGGACAGAGCTTCTTGGCACCCTGCAACCAGCAGATGAGATGCACAGTGTGAGAGTGTGAAGGACATCTCTGCCCTTGGCCTGGGATTGCAGGAGCAGTAAGACCCTCCAGGCAGGGCCATGGCCTCCAACAACAAGCACAAGATGTGTGAAGGGGGAGTCCTTGCCTTCCTTGCCTGTCCTGCCAGCCCCTTGTCCTTCTCCAGTCCCTGGCATGAGGCAGCTGGACAAGCAGGAGCTCTGCAGAGGGCTGAAACCCAGAGCCAAGCTGCATCACCCAACTCAGCACCATTGTCACCACTGGTTTCCAGGGAGATCTGCTCCTTTTTGTTTCCCTTGCTCCCCTGCAGCCCTTGATGAACGAGTTCAGGTGACTGAACAGGCAGAAAATCAACCCAGCTGGAACAAGTTAAGTTTTCAGCAGGGATGACTGAGCTGGTTCATGGGGGGTTTGGACCATCCCTTTCAGGGTAGCACAATGGGACACTGCCTCATCCATCCTGCAAAAGCCTAAGAGCTGCTGGCATGAAGGAACCCTCTGTCCTGTCCTCCCTAGCTCACACAGATACTGCAGAGATGAGTCTCTTCTGCCAAGGTGAGCTGGAAACAGCAAACTGATGTGAGCTGGGGTGGGGTAATGGGTGGCCAACAGAACACTACATGAAATAAAACAAGGGCTGATGTGCCATCTATCACTGAGCCTGACAGCAAGAGGGTGTTAATAAGCCTCAGAATCGGGGTCAACCTAAGCTGGTCATCATTAGATTGGCAGATATGAAAGACAATTGATGGGAAAAATGACAGAAAGATGGCTCTGCTGCGAGGCAGCCTCCCAACTACAGCAGCGTGGGAAAGCCCTGCTCCCACTGCACGTTATTCCTTGCAGTCATGGACTTGGCACACCTGCCATTCCCTGAGCTTTGCACTTCTGAACAGTCAGGTGCCATTTGACAGCGGCTCAGCTGTTGACAGAACACATGTAGGGATCACGGGCACCTGCACCTGATCTAAACCAGTCACAACAAAGTCCTGTTGAGCTAGAGTAGAATGAAGTGTCTGTAAAAGACATCCAAAACACCCTGGGCACACCTCAGGGTGACACTCTCAGGGTCAGTGACAGGCTGGCAGCCTGAAGAAGGACAGACCACTGGTGGTCTGGATGGCACGCCCAAAGCTGGTGCTGATGCCTGTGGGCACATCCTTCCAGTTATCTGGAGCAACCACTGTGTCTGTTTAGATTTTCAGCAATCCAGGGCAGGGACCATCCCACTGTGCAATGCATCATGCAGCCCTATGCACTGGTCCACAGAGTGGATTTGGCATGCTGGGTTCTGGGAGGAGGAAGTGCAACCTGTAACTCAAAGGAAAGGCTTAAAACACTGATGAAATGGAAACTTGAGTGCACTGGACTTTAGCAGAGCCTGTTTATTTAACAGGCTTCTTTGCTTATGCTCAGTGCCTCAGCTTTGGGTCTCCAGAACTAGACACAGCAAGCTCTACTCTTCAAGTAAAAACCTGCTGCAGTGGTGAAAACATGAGAGAAAAATCTGAACATCTGCCCCTTCTGCCACTGTGGTGACATAGCAGCACTCCCAAGGGGCTCACTAATCTGGAGGCAAATGCCACGAAATATCCTGTTTCAACTGAGTCTCTGCTCAGTTTCATGTATTTCCCTTTTCCTTGGAGGCACCTGTTGCATCTAGTTGCCCTCTTGGCACCAAGTTTGTAGCTGGAGGGGGTCCCAAAGGAAGTGTCAGGGAGGTGCTGAGGAATTAATTCACAGCATGTTGTCCAAGGACAGCAGCTGGCAGCTGCCTGTTCAAGCTTTCCTGTGTGCCCTGAAAAGTAGAAGTAACTGTGCATGGGGACTTTAAGCATTCCAGATGTGACAAGTGCCCACATCTGTGTCCATGCTCTCCTTCCTAAGACAGGCTTACTGGCAAGAGGCAGCAAGGCACTGAACCAAAGCTGCAGGTGCCCACTCTAAGCACCAGCCCTCTGCACTCAGCGCACAGGGATGGCAGAACAAGCCTGATGAAAGCAAGTGCATCTTTGCTGCTCTCTTCCACAGCAAAGGTCAGGTATGCAGTTCCCTGACACTACAGGGAAAGGGAAGATGGCTGGATTTATCTTGCCAGACCTTGAGATCTCAGTCCCAGAGATCTGCTTTCTGCACCACATGCTGAAGGCTTTAGGGGGATTCACTCTCCCACTTAAGGCTGAGAGCTGCACAGGCATAGCCAAGGACAAGTTTTCAACCATGTCACAAAGCAGAACCCAACTATATGGAGGCTTGACCTATTTTCTGCAAAAGCTACATGACCACAGATTGATTTAGGGCAGCGGTGGATACTGCTTCACCTGCATGTGGGCTCATCCTTGAGCTCTGAAGCGTGGGTATGTTGAAGGGAACAATGGCATCCTGGAAACCTTCAGCAGCCTGGCCTGAACGTGGTGCAGGCTGCACGTGGCATGCTGCACCCAGTGCTCTGGGTCTCCTAATACTTTGGACACTAGGGCATGCATTTTTCTTTTATATCACATGAAACTGCCCTCCTCTGCACACATAAGCCTGTGTGGTAAATTCAGAACTAATTTCTGATTTTTTACTTTTTAGATTGAAGTTGCTCAGAACCTTGTTCCTTACATCTGACTTTTCGGTGTAGGTGTACAACATTTATCTGGACCAGTGATTAAGCTTTCCTCTCTTGTGGAGAGGCACATAGGCTTGTATACACACACACATGCTGGCACAGGCACAATGAAAAAGCGTTTGCTCCCCCACTGCTCACCTGCCAGCTGGGGTTACTAAACTTTTCCCTTGAAATAAAAATGCTGTGGAATAATAAGTCCCACCTGTCGGCCATTTCTTTTTCTTTTTTTTTTCCAGGTCCTTCTGCTCCTTTCATCATAGCTACATGGAAAAGCCTTGATGTGTTATAGCTGTGTGTGCTGGAGTAAAGGCCACCTCAGCTTTTCCATTATAAACCCTAGTTTTGAGGGGTTTATAAAACTCTGCTGCAAGAAGTTTGCTCCAGGGCTGTACAAAGCAAAGAAATGGGGCTGGAACCAGGATGGAGTTTATTTTTTCTCCTCCTTTCTTAATTAAAATTTGGCAAGTGATTGATCCACAATACAGGCTAATCACTTGGGGTAGTAGTTTGAAAAATGCATTAACGAGAGCTGAGATGTTGAAAAGTCGTTAGGGCTTACATGGTGCCAGGAAGGATTGGAGTAGTTTGTCTTAAAACTGACTCTTAAAAAAAATGGTATGATGTCTGCTACAAATTGGCTAAAGCAAGGAAACTCACAAGGAAGGATTTAGGCACTTCCTGCTGTCCCGTGGGTCTAAAAATGGGCAATTTCCAAGAGGAACACGCTACCAGGCACAGAGAATAAAGAGACAAAGAAACAGAGCGGGCAAAGAAAGTAAAATCGAAGCAGAGAGATGACAGGAGGGACCCAAACCAAGAGCCAGCTCCTTGTCAGGAAAGGAACTGAATGCCAAGATCCAATTCTCAACCAAGGTGTCAGCCTCCTCTCCCACCCATGCCTCCACACAAGTGTGGGGCTTCTTCTCTGCAGATGCAATTCCCAGAGAAACAGTGGGACCTCCACTGCCACTGTGGGGTACCCTCCACCTGTCAGGTAATGGGGTTAAACCACCAGGATAACAACTTCTTTCAACAAGCCTCCTCAAAGGGTGGAGCTCACCCTCCACCCTCAGTTCTGGTTGCTGGAGGCCAGAACTGAAGAATGCTAATTAATAACCAGAGAGAGAGAACATCATGAAGGCTCAAGTGCAGCATCCATGCAGCTGCTGCCTCAGGAGGTCCCTATATGTTGCTGAAGCACTGAGGAATCACCCAGAGGGGCTGCTCTCTATCTGTGCTGTTTTGTACAAAACCACTCTGGCCCACATGGCATATATGGCACTAGAGCCTAGAAAGAGTGGCAAGGCTAAGGATGGAGTAATTACCAAAGATATAAATGTGTCAACTGCAGAGCACACGTATATATTGATGGATCCCCTGGAAGCATTTTGAGATGAAGAAGGCTTTTTAGAAGTGATTTTTTCCTGCTCTTGTAGTTGTCATTTTCAAATAAGCCCAAGACAGGCAGGCACAAGCCTGAAGTCAGCAAATACATGTGGGAAATGCTGGATCTGGCTTGTACAGGTGATGGGAGAAACTCAGTAAACTGCATTTGTTCAAATAAACCTGTCCTCTTTCAGCCCAACAACAACAAGAAACAACAGCCTGTCTTAGTTTCCAGCTCCATTTACTTGTAAAGAAGGATACCAGGGACTGGGAAATCACACAACTACAGTTCAGAGGAACATCAAGAACTTGCTGACCCATTCCTTGGACAAGATCACCTCAACCTGAATTACTGCTAACAGACACACATCAACCCTGTTCTCACAAACTTCCAAGGATGGGGGCTCCAAACCTCCCCAGCAGATCACTGCAGCAGATGACAATCTCTTCTGCTAGAGAACTCTCCTCAGGAGAAGGAAAATACAAATCTCATCCACTATTAGCTGTAGGGTCCCCCTCAGTTAATGGGGAAGGGGGAGACTGGGCAGACTCTTACAGAGGGAGATTCATCCCCTACCACCCCATGACTTGGGCTGCAGTCCAATAACCAGCTGAGGTTGGACACCCACCATGAGGACTGTCAACATTCAGGGAAAGGAACTCCACCTGCTGCTGTCCAGGCTAAGTCTTGCTCCTGCAACACCATTTCCTCTCCTGTCTTTGAAGAACCTACATGTTTCCAGGCTTTCCAAAAGGGATCACAGGTAAATCACTCAATGATTTTGGTTCTCTTAAGGCATCTCCAGGGTCCCTTTCTGCAACCCCAGCCTTTGCTTCAGAGATGGAGTCTCCTCTGGTCAATGTTTCAACTCCTGAACTTGCAACCTGTTGACATGCTGAGCTCCAGTGTAAGTATACCTAAGCTAGAGAGTTCAGCAATTATTTGTAGAGTTAGTGATTAAAAGTCTCTTCCTTGCCTTTACCAACAGAACAGGTATAATTTGGGATTGAACATCAAGAGCCAAAATTCCAAAAATTTTATTTTCATGAAGTGTAAGCATTTTAAGATCCAATCCTTATCAGTACCCTAAACACTATCAGGTCAGATGCTCACATGATTGTAATACCGTATCCTAGAAAATGTTTAAACCTTAGGTCCATAGGCACATGTGAGCATCACATTTCACCCTGTCTTCAATACCCTGCAGAGGTTCAGAAGTGCTGCCAGGCGCTCTGAGCCTTCAGTTCCAGGGCCCAGCTCAGTACATGATCCTTGCTCTCTCAGGCACACTCACACTCTAAGTTAATATCAGATCTTGGCTGGGCATGTAGGCACAGGCACAGAGGAGAAAGGGGACTTCTCACCAGCGTGGATGGCAGATCTCCAGATTGTTCAAAAGGGGCCGGAAGCCTGACACAACCTGCCTGCTCCAACTCCTATTAACTCCAACAAATTGTTTATTGCACAACAGAAGAAAAACGCTGCCCCTCTCCCCCAGCCAAGTCTTTCCATGTGTGCTGCACGCGCAGGCTCCCTCCTCCCAGCCCACTGGGGAGCCAGCTTTATACCCAGGGAAAGGTAACGGCAGCGATTATTACACACACTATCCCACAGCTCCTCGCTTGTTAAAAAAAACAAGAGTCTCTTTTGTGCCCGAAATAAAAGGAGATACCTTAATTAGAACAATGCAGGTTGGTAAGCATTAAACACTGAGCCCAGCTGCTGTATGCCATTAAATTCATAAAAAAGGAGGGGGGAAGGAGGGCAGTCTTAACGAGATTACACACATTGACTTTGATCAAGACACAAAAGCACCAAGGCGTTCCAGGGTTTTTATTGCTGTCTTCAGGCTACATTTTAATGGTTACATTAGAAACATGCGAACACAGGCTGGGAGATTTTTTTGAGATGGGAAAGGGAGTGCAAGCATGCCTTGTGAAAAGGCCTGGTTTAATAAATTGGGGGCTGCAGGGAGAGGCTAGGACTGGGGAACACATGAGTAGTCACTTATTAATTGCTTCCCCTATGCAAGTGCCAAGTCCTGACATGATATCTTGCTGGACTACTCCCATCCCGCCTGCCTGGTCAGCAGAAGAGCCATGTGCAGATCATACAAAGCCAGATTCATCACCACCTTTCTCACAGAGCTCTGGGAGGAGATGGTTACCCCTCTGCAAGGGAAATGTTAATCCCTCAGCACCTGGAGTGACTTTCCCTGTTCTCATGAGAGGCTGTGACTGCTGAACATGACAAAAAGGGACCTGACTGAAGTTGAACTAAGTTGCTGCTGAGCCTAAGAACAAACTGAAATTAGTGCCACAGATTTAGAACATGACTTGAGGCTGGTGGGAAGAGGAGAGGACAAAGACTTCAGAGTAAAGAAAATGAAGAGGAAATCAGTGTTTTATCCTGTTCTTGTAGCACCACTGAAAGACAAGATTACTCCTCACTGAGCAAAAGTGGCAGAGCACATATTCATCCAGACACCTCACAGCAACATACCCACATATGTGTCTTTTATAAGATGCTGCTAAAATGTTTACAAAAGCTTGTATAATGTAAATAGTGACAGGGTGTAGCTGAAGAGCTATAAAATACAGCCCAAGGGATAGCCAAGTTATTGAGTTGCTATTAGTACTCAAGCCCACAGGCACATCACCATCGTGGTGACTTTTCTTGAACAAGACTTTTAAAAGGCAGGATTTAAAGGAGCATGATCAGCTTAATCGCAATTCCAAGCACACAATGTGTTTTATAAAGTAGAGTAATGCCTTCCAGGAACAAGTTTTTAGGAGTGCCATTCCTTCACATTTTTTGCAATCCAACACTGTATCATCTTGCTAACAGAAGAACTAGAAAGCACAATTGACTATTTTCCACTCCCCAGCCTGAACAAAATGAAAGCTTGAAAATCAGCTGCAGAGGGGATGTTGTAAAGCCCACGGTTTTAACGTAGCAAAAGAAAACACTACTGGGTCACCTATTCAATGTTCAAGGTAGTTCCCAATCTTGTAAACAGAATGGCATATGCTTGAAAATTCCAAATAACCTAAAAAATATAGATTCACATTATAAAAGCTCCCTTGCATATCCTCTCCCCTGAAGATGATTCCCTTTGCTTCAGGGGAATATTATGTTTCCCAGAAGCTACCCATTCCATGAAATCTCAGTGGATTTGGCCTCCATTCTCACAGCTTTACCTCTCTGCATGGATGCCCCACAGGAAATTACTGAAAGGCAAGGTAGTCCCTGGCACAGAGCTCTGCCCACAGCAGCAGGGGAAAAAGCAAGGGGCAGGACAGAGCTTGGGTCACAATGACTCAAACAACCATGTCAAAGCTAGAGTGAGATGTTAAACAGCCAGGCTTGGGAAACCTGCAAGCACAGCACTCAAATTGTTTAAAATAAAGCAAAAAGCACCCTCCCCTGAGGCAATCTAGAATAAAGTATCTGAGAAGAGTGGAAAAAGGCTGTAAGTCAACAAGAAAGCAGTCAAGAGCCTCACCAGAGTCCGCAGCCAGCATTCTTCACAGTGCACATGCCAGCACTGAATAGAAGTCAGGGGCATTGTGTAGGAGTCCTGAGGAAAAGAAGCAAACATATTATTTCCATAGCAGTGATCTAGTGATTCTTCACATGCACCCCCAGCAAAATGCCCTTCTTTGTGGGTAACACTGCCTTGTATTTTGTTAAAGAAGTTGATTACAAGAACCAACTTGTATAATATGTAAGTTGTATTTTTGTAATGTTTGTATAGAAGTGGCAGAAAGTCTCCTTCAATCCCTTTTCTTGACTTCCCAGAACTCCTGTTGGAAGCCCATAATCCACTCAAGTGATGACCTAGCTCAGCAGAGTTATCACAAAAGCATCTGAAGTTGCTCTGGCCACCTGCCATTATTCTCATCAGAAAGGTCACCAGATCATTTGAAAACCAGTGACAGGGTAAGATCAACCCTTATCACAACTCAGCTCTGCAGAGCAGTGTAACTACATCCCAGGAACACTGCTGCTATTTCAGCAGACATACCTGCTCAAGTATCTATCTTCTATAGTTGCTAACAAACCTCTGGAAACCAGCAGCTAGCTGTTGTCCTTTCTGTGGGATGAGTGACAAGGTCTGCACTCCCACACCTCCAAGTTGCGTGCTGGCTGGGAGAGAAGCCCTTGCATCAAGCTGCAGTTGCAGAGGGAGCTCTCTACCAAGCAGAATGTTCTGTCCCCAGCAGAACACAAACCCAACAGGAGATGCAGAGCCCTGCAGGCTTGGACCATCAGAGGGAGCTGCTGCCCTTCCTGAGGAAGGCCACAGCATCACCACAGAGCACACAGGACACTGGCAACTTTTATATGCTCAGGCAACATCTCTGTTCCCAAATCAGAGAAGGTGAGCCTCAGATCACAGATTCTGCTCTCCCCTGTGTACCTAAATTTGCACATCCAGGAAAAGGATGCTGGTATCTGGGAGTTTTCTACAGGAAGGCAGAAAGTCTCCTGAAGCTGGGCCCTTCTTGATCCTGATATAGAGCGACAGCTACAAATACCAGTGAAACAATGTAATTCATACAGAAATTTGAGTTGTTAAGACCTTAATTTGGAAGGCTAATTGGTGATGAGTTCCCCCAGTCCGCCGGAAAAAGGAGAAAAGCTTCTCCCCTCCTCGGCACAGATACCAAGACATTTCTGATTCATTACCACGAGTGGAGTGCTACTCACCATGCAAATGAGACATTTATAGCGGTCCCCACGGGAAAGCTGCCTTTCTAACTCACGGACACGAGCCTTTAACGCTTCAAATGTTGTCACTGCGGAGTCTTCTGTAATTCTGCAAAAGATGATGAAGAGTGAACATCACTGAGCACACAAGACTGTTAAGAGTTTGGGGGGAAAAAGGATCCCACAATAGGTACTACACAGCACCGTATTTCAAACTAATACATCCAACTTGGGTTAAAAAAGAACTCCCGAAAAGCCTAGTGTGAATTCTTTAAAGTGTCTTTCTAAACACTTCCAAACACATCACAAAAGAACACAACCAGTGCTGGAGGTGCCAGCTTCATACAGAGCAAGACACAGATATTTAAAGAATAGATATTTTTGTTGGGGTTTTTTGTTTGTTTTCTGTCTTTTTTCTTGTCTCCCTTAAGAGATTACTTAGCACCACATGCTTGAGACAAAGTTCTGTATATTGCTTTAAAGCTGCTGATATAACTTTTTGTTGGCAATAGGAGCTGTTCTTCCCCTTAGAGAATGGAGGCCTTTGCTGGCCATCAGCCTCGTGAAATGCAAAATCAGCTCATTACACAGGATCAACACAATGGCTTATATTAATGAAAGCCCCAGCTTTTTGATTCTAATACTGAAAGAACGGAGAAACCAAAAGCACTGGACACGGTGCCAACAGGGTGGCTATAAAGGCAGCTTTACAATCTCAGCTTTCCCATTTCCTAGGGTCATTTTTGATGGGCAGCATTATCTCTTTTGTCACAGAGGCACAGTGCTGAGGCCAGGCAAGTGTATTTTCATGGTTCTGCAAGGCTGGTGAAAAGAGCAACTTACCAACCTAAAAGCAAGGGCAGACAGCAATGCTTAGCAAATGAAATGCAGGGAGCATTACAGACAAGGATGCGTCACTCCAGCACGCTGCAAAATCCGATTTCTACACAGTGCAGCCACAGGGAGGGGCCCTCAAGTATTCCCCAGAAAAGATTTAGAGAACTGACATAAAGGCTCCCACTTTCTTGAATAGAAACAAAATCAACAATTTTCACATGTGTCAGTGAATTTCTGGCATCTCCAAGCAGATTCCAGCTCAGAAGACTCTGAAGAGCATCTCGACACCAGAAGCTGCATCATCAATCACAAGATAACCCACAGCGGCACCTATGTCTTCTACCTTTTTAGAGGATGATTCATCAACAGGTGGCTAAAGCACAGGTCTAGTGGAATTACTACAACCAGTAAAGTGAGCTGCAATCTCAGCACTCTCGCTGCAGGCAGGCACTCACTCCTTTGTTCATTAGTCACTTGTCGCTAGCACGCAGGGAGGGACTTGGGGTATCTCCCACAAGCTGATTCTGACGGCTTTTCCCAAGGCTTTGGTAACAGAACTAGTCAAAGAGATCTTGGGTGATTTTCCTAATTATGACACTTCAGAAGAAAGCGAAGCTGCTGGAATGTATACGGTTAACTACCAGTGCTACAAAGCTCCTTCAGCTCCGCTCCCGCCTTTGTAGGGATGAGACACGCTCTGCATGAGCTCACTGAGATCTTCATCAGAAGGAAATTCATTGCAAGTGACAGCTGCCAGCAAATGGTAACAATTTTAAAACTGCAAAAAAGGTAAAGAAATACAAACGTCACATGATAGCCTAGTGGGTGAGGACTGTCTGGGGACAGGGACACTGTGGATTCAAGTCTTGGAATCCATAAATATTCTTTGGAGCAAGATAAAAGAGTTTCAGTAGGAGACAGTCCTCCCTGCTGTGAAAACACCCACTTGCTCCTGCTCGTTGGTATAAATTATTACCATATCCCAGCTTGAGTTCTCACCCTCAAGAAAGAGTTGCTAGCATTTTCAAAGAAAGTCTAGAAAGGTGTTAGTTTTGTCCAAGGAAGAAATAGATTTATTTATTTATAGCTTGAAGATTATTGTTGGCTGAGAAAATTGTTTCTCTTCCAGTCTGGCCCACCGTTGAACTGATGCTGGCTGAACACTGCAGCTGAATTTGACTTCATGGAGTCCATTTCTCCTTCTGCATGCACAAGGGAACTGGAGGTGTAAAGGCAGTGAGTGACTCCTACCCAAAGCAGGTGGCAAGCAGAACCTCAGCCCTTGCTAAATTCTCCTTTTACCATCTGTGGAGCTACCTGTCCTCCTCAGATGGGTGGGCAACTCAAAAAGGAAAGGGAAAAGTTGATTTTTTGAGCAGATACAAACAAATGCCCATTCATCTCCAGTCCTAGCCCAGTAACAGTCAAAACTTGAAAAAGAAAAATTTGCCACTGCAACAACTAGAGAAGATAGAAAATGGTTTGTTTATAGAAATCTAAACAGCTGACCCCCATTGGCCAATTTTGGAAAGTCTCTGAGATAATCGCACCTGTCCAGTAATAAACGAATGAATCAGAAAAGGAGGCTGAATAGAGGTATAAGCAATAATGCTCAGAGGCTGCCTGATACAATGGCCAATCAATAGGAGGGCTGTAGATCAGGGTGCTAGTTAGCTGGAAAATTACCACACCGCTGCGTGCGTCACGCTGTAGGGATCCTGGACAATCAATGTGGGAGGTATTGATTTAGTTATTATCACTTCATACGCTCCAGACATTGTTAAATATACATTTATTAACAAGACTGGGGTGCATTGGTAAGAGAGGGAGCTTTAGCCACTGTGATACCTCCCAGTACTGATCAAAGCCCAGCTATGACCGAATTTAAACTCCATGTTCTCCCCGCCAAGCAAGTTCACAGGACAAATCCTGATGCACAGCACAGGGCTGAAGACACAGCTCCTACTGCACATGAGATATAGGAGTTTTGGCCGTAAGTGAACACTTTGCACTTGAGATTTCAGGAAAACCTCTTGGAGCAGCAGCAACAAGGGACGTGGCAGCCAAGGGTCAACCCAAAGTGAGCGATAATTGCATGGTTGCTTCGGAAAAGCTGGAGGAAATGAGGTCAAGGGAAATAGGGAGAACATTAGTAAATAAAGGAAACTGAAACTACCTCCAGGGATGGAATAAAGACGAGAGTCACTTCCCATGTGTCTGGCTCCCGTGGTGGCCAGCGCACTTGGGACACATGCCATTCCATTTAGTGTCACTTTACCGTTAACCTGCCGCTTGTATCCTAAAGATAAGCATCGCTTAGGAGCAACTCTTCCTGCAGCAGCAATCTTGGGAATTCCCTCAGGATTCCCTCTTGTGTGTGCACCTTGTGTCTGCTTGCCAGGACACAGCTGGGAGCAGCCTTGGGCAGAATTTTTACAGGGTAACGCCAGGGTGGAGTGAGGGTCAGAAAGCCAAGTGCCATGGACAGGGGAAGGCTGTGTACAAGCTACCCTGCCAAGTGAGGCAGAGGGAATTACGGAGAAGGAATTGGCTCTCTGCTTTGCCTTGACCTCATGTTGGATGCAGGAGGACTCTTAACAATTTTGCGCCTCAGCGCTCTGATTTGACGTGTTTGGATAACGTCATTTATCAGCCTCCAGGGAGACCTGCTGAGCACAACTGCTGCCAAGAGCTATACCTTGAGCCCCAGAGCTCATGCTTCTCCAGCAGGTGTGAGAGGCCTCCCCAACACCTGAACTGTCCTCCCTGGCTGAGGACGTATCAAGAGGGCACCTCCATCGTGGAGTAGAGACTCGCTGTGACACCACACACACACAGGGGAGCCTGAGTGAGAATGTTTATACCAGAGCAAAAACAGGAAGGGAGGGCTCCTTGTGGAAGAAGCTGGGTCCTGTACTTCTCCCTGGACTTTGTGGCTAAGTTTTCCACACCTTGGCAGTCACAGCTGAGGATGGTGGGTATCACGAAGCAAATCTGAGACTGGGCAGACAGCATGTGGTAATTTTCAGTCTTTGTGCCCAATGCATATTTTTGCACTACTCCTAGCATTTTCCCCTGAGCACTGAAAATAAGAACATTTTCTTTCTCTGAGAAATCCCTGCTTTGTTCAGGTACAAGCCAGAAGAAGTGCACAGAAACACAATGGAAGAGGAAAAAGGACCTAGTGTAGCTTTGAGCAGCAATCGCCTCCTGAGAAATCTCCCCCAGGAAATGGACACCCCTCTCTTTGCTAAAAAAAACTTAACCCAAACACTGGTTATTTGTTAAACATTAGCATGCGTGTGATCTTTGTTTCTCCAAATTAAATCGAGCAATTCCTACCCGCTGTCCCAGTGGGCAATCACAAGCAATTCCGTTAATTAAATTATCTCTGATTCTGCAGCTCTGGAATCTCTCAATTGACTAAGTCTGTGCTTTATCATCAACAAAATACTGGACCAAAAAGGAAACAAAAAAATGCTGATGTCAGTGTCATTGGCTTTGGTTAACCCTTCCCAGCTGGTATTAAGGGCTGCTCAAGAAAATGCTGTACTGGAGCAAGCCCAAGAGTGAGAGCCTTGTACCACAGATACCAGTAGCAGCTGTTCACTTGTGTTTCCTTTCCACTGTACATAAAAACACAAACACCACGCTGTCCCTTGCATCCAGCATCCTGCCTATTTGAGCCACAGAAAGATGCAAACTGTTAGCTGCTGAACAATCAGAAAAACACCTACAAGAAGCCCCTGCGAATACCCCATCCACATCTTATCCAGATCGCATTTGATGTATCCTGCTGTTGAGGAGTCTCCATAAAACATTCCCCTTTGGTTCATTTCAACTGGATATAAATTTTCCTTTCTTCATAAATGGCTACACTGTACACAGCATTCCATAAATTTTTACAATTCCACTGTTTGTATGTACCTTGTAAAAAACACTTAGCACTGATTAAATGCACCACCAATAAAATTTCATGGGCTACTTTTGACACTTGATATTTTGACCTTCTCTCTTCCTCATACATTTATTTTTGCTTTCCTCTGCCTGTAAACACAGACTGTCAGAGAGGAAAATCTACAGTACCACTGACATACCTGAAAGTGATGTATTTATTTTTAAACAAAGCCTTTATCCTCCCTCGTCCAAAGTGGAGGACCCAGCAGAACATACATGCCACCTCCCTGCACCAGG
The DNA here is from genome assembly GCF_017590055.1 of Onychostruthus taczanowskii. Taxonomy (NCBI): domain Eukaryota; kingdom Metazoa; phylum Chordata; class Aves; order Passeriformes; family Passeridae; genus Onychostruthus; species Onychostruthus taczanowskii. The sequence continues at coordinate 8,630,279 of NW_024504786.1, forward strand.
GGCAGAGGTCATGTCACTAGCAGCTTACATATCATAAATATTAGAAACAGACTGGTCGATGCTTTGACGGCAAAGTCAAGCTAAAGTAAGATTCCAGGAGCAGAGAAATTGCCCCAGGCCATATCCAGCCTCAGCTGTAGATGACAATTGTCACAACCACTACTACACTGCAGGAGACAAAGCCTGCTGCAGTCCTTGCTTTGTGGGGCACAAATCTTCAACACTTGATAAAAGGACCCCAACATCAGTGCACAATCATGCAACTGCAAGCCTACTCTCATAGCCAATTTACATCTGGGTGAGAGGGCAACTCTTTCAGAGAAGAAACCCTGTTTTATTAGCCTGTAACATGCTGTGCACAGCTCTGTGACACCCAGGAGCACTGCAGAATGGCAGAGCACAGTGATGCTGTCTCAACTCTCACTCATACAATGTCTTACACACAACTCCCTCACTACCTCAGTTTCAAACACTAACTATAAACACTCCTGTGTTTCTTGGGATAAGAATTGCTTTCATTTTCAACCTGATGAAATAATCTGCCACCACTTTCAATTCAGCAAGCATCATCTGCAGCAAGTATGAGAGCTAAAGATACAGGGAGTTTATTTTGGCAGATGTGGGTGAGCAGCACTGAAGTCAATGGGAGATCCACAGACTGAAAGGACTTTTACACTTACTGGAGTGCAAGAAGGTAACACAAAGCTGAAAAAGCCCCTTTGCTACTAACAAGCAAAACACTTAAACTGACAGGTAAGTTTTCAAAAAGAAAAGTGACAGGTGGCTTTAAAAGAAAACAGATACAGCTCAGGCATTTTCAGTATCTTAAAGTCTCTGGAAGAAGCCCAGCATCAGGCACTGGTGGCAGATTGACTGTGAATCACCCCACAACATGTGGGCTACCAGACTGGCACAACGTACTGAGATTTTATTTCACTAGATGAGCTGGTTATAGCAGAAGGGGTTTGCATGCCTTGATGTAGAAAACTGCCCAGCAAAGCTGTTTACAGAAAGCCATGTCAAATCACACCAAGTGAAGTTTAGACCCTCTAAAGGGTCTGCAAGACTGCCAATGCTAAAAGCAAATCTCTTGGCAAGACATCAACGTTTTAGGAGTTGGCTTCCCCTTTATTTAGCTAAAAATCTCATTTATTGGGTTTATTTGTTTTTAGACTAACCTCCTTTAAAAAGGCTGACTTATAATCCTGTAAAACGTTGTCACAAGTATTGAGAAAATTGGCAAGGATGCTAATTTATTGTCCTCTAGGAAAAAAAAGCCCTCTTTCCTTGATTAATGTATGTTTTTGTATTGTAAGATATTAAAGAATGTTGCTTCACCTGTGATTATAGAGAATAGTTTACTCTGGCAAAGTGCCCTGGCTTCTGGTTGCCAAGTTATGAATAATGCAATGTTCCCCATTCTAATTTCCGTGTTCTAAGTTGTGAATTTGGAGCAGGGTGCATGCAAGAGCACACACACACGACTCCGAGGTGCTCTCAGTCACGGGCTCCTCTATTTTATACTTGCTTGCACAACTTGTTAATACTGGCATTTGCTTGCCAAATTCAGAGTTTGCTTCTGACTAATTTCATCTTGATGCAAACCAAAAATGTTGTCTCTTTTTTTCCCCACAGAGGAATTATTTCTCTTACACTTGCATGCACCGTCGCAATACCACTGAGGGGAGCTTACCACTGCAACAAGGCGTTTTAAGCTGCATTTAGTAGGGACTTGGGTAAAGATTCCCTGAAGAATTTAATGACAGAAGAATTAATTTTGCTTTCACATCTTCCCCGCCTCCATAACACAGAACCCAACAATGTCTTTACAGAAGCGGGAAGTAAATTCAGGCGCTGGCTCTTTCTGTTCCCTTTTTTTGGCCCATGTTTTGCCGGGACACATGTGCCCAGCCCCAATCAAAACAGAGACAGATGGCACCGCTGATCATTCAGAATAGAAGGAGCCTCGGAGTCAGCATGTTTAGATGCATTTGTAGGGCTATGCAGTATCCACTGGCCACTGGGACTGATTTAAAAAGGCAGCGAGTGAAAGTCTGAGCTTGCGCCAAAATTTTAAATGTGCCATTTGAGCAATTATGGTTCGACATGAAAGCTGGGAGAAAGAATGCATAGGTCATTCTGATTAGATTTAGAGACTATGTTCCCTGTTCCAAAGAGAAAATAAATGCAATCCCATTGCTTTACTGGAGCAGCTTTGGTGATAAAGAAAAAAGCCATACTATGGAAAAATGGTTTGCTGCAGCAAGGTTTTGTAGAGGCAGTACAGGCTGAGTCAGATAATGATTCTCTAAACAATGTTCCTAAAGAGAAATAATTACTCATCTAATGTGTTAATATCTCGATTCACTTTTCAAACATATCCTTCATCCTGGAGACCCCAAGTGTATTTCTAACAGATCTGTGAAAGTGCATTTTGGATCTTAATACAAGCCAGGGCCACAAAAGACAGGAGGCGGAAATGGAAAATGCAGCTCCTCTCCTTGCTGAGGCACGCAGGCTAAGGGTTCCAGCCTAAGGACACTTGCCTCCATCCACAAGTAAACATGTTTGGATTATGACCAAGCTCCATGTATAGCTAGGCAGGTCTATTTTTCTACTGGAAGACTTATGGCAGCTGTAACTTGTCATCTTACTATGGCCTGGAGCTGGTCTGGGGTTATTGGTAGCTTTGGTTGGATGATCAGGGCACAAAATTATAAAACAGCCATGAAATGAAAGAGGAATAGCAAATTCCTAGGGCTGAAAGTTGCTCAGAAGGTTGGACATGCAGCTGAGTCTTGCAGCCAGCCTCTGTGAGCAATTAAATAAATGTCTTCTACTCCCATGGCCCCCATCCAAATGCCTGAAATAAACAGGAAATATCTATGCTACTACAGCAGCACTTGGATTCATCTATGGCCTTTTAAGGGCTTTACTGTGGAGGTGATATGCTTTCCAGAACCTCCATTCATGACTGCTGATTGGAGGCACCCAAGGGCAGTGCGATAACACATCCTCCAGACAGCTTCCTACAACTGCCGCTGCCGCCCCAGAACTTTTACACTGTTGCTGTTTCCTTTACTGGGAAAGAAAGGATCAGAATTAGCATCATTTAAAGTAATCGTGCCTTCAAAAAGAAACAGGAGGCTATTAAAGGAGGCCAGGGCACATTAGTATCATGTAACCAATTGTGGTCCCAGAGCTAGGAAAGGAAACCATCAGCGCAGTGGAAGGACAGGTCATGAGCTGGCTATCTGAGGGAAAAGCAGGAATACTTATGCAACTGTGTGGGAAACAGCAGCTTTTTGCAGACAAAATAATCAAAAATGAAGAAAGAAGATAATGGAGAAACAGGATGAAGTGCCTGTAGCAGTGGGGTGAAAGGTTAGGAAAAGCATTGACACTGAAGTGAGGACAAAAAATCAACACGGATATTAAACTACTTTAATTATATTACTTGCTATTACTTTGCTTCTGTAAAGGCAGTGCTGGGTTCTGTGTTACAGAGGCAAAGGAGATATGAAAGCACAATGAATTCTTCCGTCACTGAATTCCTTCGGAAATCTTTACCAAGCTCCAACTAAATGTGACTTAACACTCCTCCTTGCAGCAGAAAGCACCCCTCAGTGGTCCTGAAACTGTGCATAAAAGTGTAAGAGAAATAATTACCCCCTCTACAGTTGTCCCAGACATGGTTTAATGAGAGCTAGCAAAACTGGTCCTTTTTAAAGTACTATTTCGTATTTATACATACTAACTGTAGCCTAAGAAATGCATAAACTACCAAGAGCTGTAATTACAACCATCCTGTTGTCATACAGCAGCTGGCACAACACAAACACTTACTGAGTCCTGCCACAACAGCTAGTGAGTGCCAAGGAAAGCAGTAGCCCTGTCACCATCAGCAAACAGCTGGCTTGTGCAGCCAGGGCTGCCCTTCAGCAGATGCAGGAGAGAGACAGCAAACCAGCAGAAGATAGGGCACAACATGATCCCTTTTCTGCTCTTCAAAGGAACATTTTCATTCAAACAGGGAGTGCAGCCTACATAAAGATAATTGTTACTTTTCTCTTGAGAGCATCTGGGCATCACACAAACATTTCTTAAAAAAAATAGTATCAGTCCCTGCCTCTTAATTCTTGCAGCATAGCTAAGGGATGTGAATAAACAGTCACATCCTCAAAGTATTTTCAGAAGGAACATGGCAAGATCCACAATGCTCCATCAGAGACAACGTTAAACAAAGCAGGCTAATTTTAGGGACAAGTCCTCTCTCTGACAAGCTGCTCACACATCTAAGGGCAGAATTCATCTGCTAGAAGGCAGCTGTTTGTGTTTTATAAGCTAAAGTTTCTCTTACCTATGGAATAACTCCAATATTTCACAGGGAATCATCATCCATCTAACTGAAGTACCCTCTAACAGACCATCAGCCTCATATCCCCTTTGAAATAGCACAGCTGAGCACTTGCTGGGCCACGATTTATTTTTTACCTTCTAAGACATCTTGGTAACTCTATAGCTCAATAGTGACAGTCGAATTTCACACTGCGATAGCCCCCCATCGATTTTTCATTCCCAGGAAGCAACTCTACAAATTAAAGTTAACAGCATTTCTGAAACTACAAAAAGAAAAAAGAAAGGAAGGGGCAGGCAAAGAGACATAAATTGCAAGATGCTTAAACCACACCCCCAATGTAGGGGTAAATAAAATTCCATCCTGGATTTTTCACCAATTATGCAGGGATGCAGAACCTACTGCCCCTAAAGCCAGCACACCCCTTGGGCTTGCAGATGCTTCAGCTTTAAAACATCACAGGTTCAAAAGAAGTAAGAGTCTCTTCCCATATGAAGATGTCAAAATCTATAGAAAACTGCCTCAAGGCATGAAATTAGACCACACCTCTGGACAACACGGCACTAAACAGATACCACCTACCCCCAGGTCTGAGCTTGTACAGTCACAGCCTGCCTGGCTGAGCTTTGTTAACCACTGGCCAGTGAAGAACAGGACACTGATACAATTTCAGTTTGCACAGTGGTTATAATGTTTGAGACCATTATTGGTACATGCAACTTCTCTACAGCAGTTAAAAGAGGGAGCAGAATAAAGAAACACAGCCAAGCACTTTGCTCTCCACTGTCACATCCCAGAGGAAGAAGTAATGCCAAAGTCTCACTTCATAAAGAAATGAAGCATCTTTCTCCATACCCTTTCAGCACTGAACGCCAGTATACAGTAAAAATACAGTATTACATCCTACTGAATTACTGAAAAGGAGTAAAACCTAATAAAGATAAAAATCTGGACACAAGCAGCACAGCCCAGCAGCTCTTTCTCAGCCTTTGACAATCCCACACTTCAGTTCAGTGTCCTCAATCCTCTCCCAAGTTCACGTGGGCTGTTCTAGTACTGAACTCACCAGCAGCATAATGTTCTCGGCTTAGCAGAGCACAAAGGGTTAGTTCATTTATGACTCAAGTTAATTTTTTAATTCTGTCTTTGCTATGAGATGTTCTTGTCTCCCATCAAAGCCTATTAATGTTGTGACACTGTGGGGAAGGGCTGGGCAGCACTTATCGTATGGTGTGAATTCTCAACAGCTTCTGTTTTCTCTGACATACCAGCTTCAGCTGGTATGAAAGGGCTCCTTCCCTTTCAGGCCTCTGCTAATCCTCTGGCTTCACACTCTGCTCCTGCCTGGACGGGTCTGCCTGGGAGCAGGGTCTTCCCAACAGACACGGCTACCTCCCTGACTGCTCTCACATGCCTGTCTCTTTGCACAAGGACCCCAATCTAAACTTTGTTTAATTTTAACTGATGCTCCTCCTTGTGCTGATGTGCCAGAGCTGCTCCAGAGCCAACATTTCAAAACAGCTGGATTGGAAAGTGGTGAGGTGGGGGAGAAGGGGAAGAAAGAAGAGACTGGAGAAATAAAACAAATACAATTGCTTTTTGTCTCTAAAACCCTCTTTTTAACCCAACAAGCGTCTCATCCAATGAAGCATGATAAGCATGAGTGTTATATAAAGAAGATAATTATAAAGGGATTTAATGCTTGGCAGGCTTGTACTGCAAGGTTCAGAGCAGAGGTAGCATACTCACTTAAACAGCCTTGTGTCCGGGTTTGCTATTATGCGGGCAGCGTGGCTGGGGCCAAGCAGAATCAGAAACAAGATTTGTTTAAAAAAGAAAAAAAGAAAAAAAAAAAAAAGAAAAAAAAAAGGAAAAAGCACAGCCCCCTTCCCAGCGAGGATGGCAGTTTCAGTCCCACCTCCTTCCACTTCTGTCCCATCCCTGATTAATGATGTTGTCTGCCTGATTTATGACCCACCCCAACAGATTAGAGTTTCCCTCTTCAACCTCCCCCCTTTCACCCCTCCCAGAAGGCACAGCCACACTCCGTTGGAAATATTAGAGAATTATTAAATAAACATTCATACGTCATGTCTCTTCCCATACTGAGCTCATCGTAGTCAATGCTCAGCGGCCGGGCCCTGTTTGCTTTGGGGCTGACACCAAACAGCTGGAGTGATTCATGGAGAGGCTGGCTACAATGCTCTGTGCCATACATCATGCTCGCAGCGCTCCCTGCCCCGGCGGAGATAAACTGATCAACCACAACGGGCTGGAATGAATTTATGACAACACAAAATTGAGGAAAACAAATGGGAGGTGACCCAGTGGGCCACTAACCCAGACTCTCTCGCTGGCCTGCAATCTAGTCTTGTAGCAGAAAGCAAAATTGAACATTGGCACTCTGAATTAAGATGCTGGCTTTTAACCCCGGGGAACCTTGGTTTCAAAATGGCACCAGACCCTCACAAGGCAGGGAGAAAGACTTTTTGTGGGGAAGGTGCTTTTTGCAGCTCTCTGTGAGCAGCACTTCTGCTGAGAGTCCGACGTCAGCGGAGGCCATCAGGGAGCGTGGCTGGGCAATTAGGGACCAGCCGCTCTCTGAGCAAAGCTGCATCTCAAGCTGAGGTAAAGGAGCATTGCACCGGCTGAGCTTTGCCTTGGCAATGGCTGGGGTCTTCAGCAGACAGGCAGGGCTCAGATAGTGTGATGCTCCTTCATCTCTCCCCAAGAGCCTTCAGCACCCCAGTGCCTCTTCCAGACACCTCACACTGGCAAGATTAAAAACAACTCAGCACTGAGACACCTCACAGTGTTGGGAAGGAGAGCTGGGACCAGCACCCATGTTTCCCACTACCCCTGGCTGCCACCTGAAGTTCAACATTACACAAAATGAGATCAACTTGTCCAAGTTACTGATGATCTGGCACAGCACAAGGAGCAGAGCAACAAACACAGAATTACCCCAAACCCCATGTAGCTGTTCTACATGCAAGAGACTCGCCCACAAAACCCTACGTTTAGATTAATTTAAACCTGCTCAGTTGAAAAAATTCAGCTGCATGCCAAAAGAACTGCTCACTGTACTGTATTAATGGATTAAAAACCAAACAAAACTACACTACTCTCTTTGCCTGGACTTATTTTTGGAAGAGGGGAGGAAGGAACGTCATTCTTATAAGAGAAGGATCAATAGGCAGATCACTGCTAACTCTATTAGCCCCTGCTCTAAACAGAGAGCACGGCTGACACAGGTGCTAAGCCATGTGCTTCTGGACAATTTAAAAAATGCTAATCAGATGCTACACAAGGTTTAACATGCCAATCAATAATGTTCAGATTTAAAGGCAAAAACTGAAGTTACAAACAATGGAGTAAAGTGATGCTGCCAAAAACTTCTTGTAAGCACCACCCAAAACAAGAAAAATGAAACCAATTTAGCTCCAGATTAAGAAACAGGAACTAGAGATGAATCAATTTAGCCTGTTGGGCTAGGTCGCCATATATCATGGCTCAGCAGTGGAGTGGGAAGCAGCCAGACAGTGAGAAACCCTTCCCCCTCCTTTTCTGTAGGCTTCTAGCTCTGATCCCTGTTATCAATTAATTTAACAGAACCCCTCTACACAGACAAGCATACAAGCATTCAGACTCCTTAAATGGCAGGACAGAAACTATTTATCACACATGAATCTCAAAGGAAAGGAGAGAGAAAAAAAAAAAAAGGTAGCTAGGAATTCTCCACCTGAAACACTGTCTTGTTTTCTGAACCTTGGTGAAATAAACTACCTTAAACAAAAAGGTCCCTCTGCTACTTTCAAAAATTAACATTATTGGAAAGACTGAACAAGACATTTGAGGAATTTCCTGTAATTACTTTTGGGTTTTACTGACTTTTAGCAGAACTGAAGCTTTAGCAGGCAAGGTCATGTGCACAGACCCACAGACACGCTCGCTCTCCGCACGTCACAGCAGCGTTAGCGCCAGAGTTGTTTGGAAAGGATTCTGGGACCCTTCAAAAGGTGCTAGCTAAAGCCTCTTTGATCAGATTATTAAAGCTATGTCAATTTTATCACTTGAGCTCAAGTGTTCTGGAAAATGTCAAATCCTTTCAGCTCCTACAGTTTAAAGATTTTCAATAGGAGTGGATCTGGGAGGATGGAGAGCTGCTGCACTGACAGGCAGGAGGCCCAAAGGGAAGGCAAGCAGCAGCTGAGACAGGCTGACAGATTAGGGCAGAAGGGATGAGTCCTTGCCACCAAGACAGCATGCAATGGTTGGCTCACTCTAAGGACAAAGCTGGTTCTGCATTGACCTGCAGGCTCCCAGACTCAGTGGTCCTTGGACAAAGTCTGCTGACCAAGGATCATTGAATGGCAGACAGCCAACATCCGGGACATGCTAACAAAAAGGGCTTGTAGAAAGGAAAGTGCCAAGACAGCAAAGCAGTGTTAAAGTTCCCAATACAGCAGAGAGTTTCTCCAGTTAACTCTGATTAGGAACATATACTCTGACAGGCTGTCTGAAATGTCAGAGACCCAAAAATGTGTCAGGGACACAACCTCTCATGTCAGGACCAGGGGCAGGAGGAGAACAAACTACATTAGAAAAATGACAACTTTCTGTAAAGTCAGCTTAATGCTACACCACTAGATTTTTCCCCATCCCAATCTATCCATGGATGTCATCCTAAAATGAAATATTTAAAACCCACCATTACATCATTGCTTCCACCTCATTCAAGTTTGGTCTCTCACTTGATCTTGGGGTAATGTTTTCTATCAAGTAATAATCAACTTAAAACACAGTCCCATCCCAGCTAATACAGTCCTCAGCAGCAGAGAACAGCCTGTAGTTTTAGGCTTGGGCCATCAAATCTGTCCAAGCAGTAAGTCACTCCAGCAGCATGTGGAGTAAGGTTTAGAATAGAGGTTGTGACTCAAATGCGCAGGGCAGATAAAACAATTTATTTCCATTTCAGACTAGACTGCAGCACATTCAGCGAGCAGAAAGGGACAGGAAAGGAGATGCCCAGCAGTCTCTCCACTACTGTATATTCAAACAGTATATTCACACAGTGAATATACACTACTGTATATTCAGTGATTCAGAAATTTTCAGAAACTTCTGAACCACAGAAAGGGCTGCAGGTAAAAAGCTCAGAAACGGAGACATTATTTCTGCTAGGAGCCATACAAAGGCTCAATACAGATCTTAAGGAAAAAGAAAACCCCTCAGTGAGACTTCTTCCAAGTAACAGTGCTGCTAGGGGGAGATTCTCTTTTGTTGAGAGATGAAAGATAGCTAAAGCAAGCATGGATCTATCTATTTACATAACTTAAAAGAAGGCAATTTGCAGTGGAAAAGCCCTTTGGAAGTTGTGCCCAATTCCATGTCACTGGGTACCTGCCTCACAGATACCTGGTGAAGAACTCCCCACAAGCTCCCTGTTAACACAGCAGCAGTGAGTGCTCCAAGTTCATGTTTTGTGTTGCAGCACAACTTCCCTTCTCAGTGGTAAAAGCTTCAAATATGCCTACCTTCAGATTACCACTGCTGCTGGGAGCACAAGATGGGACACTATGGTTCTTGAAAACAAAAAAAGGGAAGCTACCCACTTCACACTCACTTTTCAATGTCACTGTTCTTACAGGTCTTCTGCATGGTCTCCTGTTTACTGCTTTCACCATTACTCGTTGAGGGCATTTCTGTTGAGGGAAGAACACAAAAATTAATAAGAAAACATTAAATCACTGCAATGAAATAATTTGAGCAAGTCACGGTTTCATAGGACCCCAATGAGTCACTTTCATGCCAATTCTTGGTGAGATAGAGAAGTGACTGATAGTAAGTGTCCCTGTCTGGCAGGGGGAGCCTCTCTGCACAACGTATTTCTATGATTCACGGCTCAAAATACAACTGCTCTGTCCCCATTTCATAGTGATCTGACCCCCACTGATGTATCCGTTGTTTAAGCCAGGATTTAATTCAGAAGGGTTGATGCAGCTGCCACATGGAAGTGTTCTTCTACAAAGGTGTGTTTGTAGCAAATGCACCCAGCCCAGACCCTGATCTCAGCCTCTCCCATTTGCTGAGACCTCACAGACACAAGCAGAGAAATATATATCAGGTAACCAGAATGACAGAACAGTCTGCTCATCATGGCTGTTCCCAGCACAGGAGAGGGTGTGAGACACCAGGTAAAGATAGATGAGAAGATGAACCAGCCCCAGGGTTGTAGGTTCATCACCATGGATTCAGGTAAAAGGTATGAAGAAAACAGCTCATAGCAAATGTCATCAGGGCTTTCTCCTCATCACCTCCATGGCTGTAGCTACTGAAGCTGATAATACCTACAAGCAAGTGTTTCTACATCACAGAAAAGAAATGTGATTACCTATCCCACAGAAGGAAATGCCTGCGATAGATATCCTATGTTCTCTGTTTAACCATCATGCCCTTAGCAAAACTGGTTCTGCTCCCTTCCCCCACTCCCACTGGCAAGCAGTTATATCTTGTAGGTACTTTCAAGGCTGGGAATCAAATGCCCAAAGCATGACAGGAACAGAGCAGGGAACAAAATCATTGGGACATGTCTCTTCAGGTCGCTGAGCTTCAGTTTCCTTCCTAAGGGAGATGGAGCAGCACTGCCCAGCTCTGGAAATGGATTTGGCATCTACAGCTGGAAAGCGCCAGGTTTTATTATTCTCATATTTCCACTAGGTTGCTGCTTACACTTACAGTGCTGCTGGCATTGAATAAAAACGCCCAGCAGTCAAATGGGTTTAACACTTCCCCCTTCCTTCTCAGTCCGATGAGCTTTAAAGTACTGTATGCAAAGGTACATATTCACATTAACTCCTTTGCTCTGGAGTCTCAACTATAGGTCATGAAACAGGACAGATCCTGGAGTTTCACTCCAAAGGTGAAGGCTTCAGAGGGGCAGGCTTTTCTTGACATACAAAGGCCAGCAAGTACAAGATCTACCCAAAAGACAGAAGTCTTTAGCATATCCTCTCAAAGAAGGGAAGAAAGAGCAGCTGGAAAAACCCCAATAATAAATGCACCTGTGTAGTTTAAACACCCAGCAGGTGAACACCACCATCACATTGTCAGGCTCTGCTGGCTCCCTCTGTAATACAGCAGTTTGCCTTTCAGTGACATGACATCAAGTCAATACAAACCCTATCTCTCATCATCATACCAGTTAAGGTGGCATTTTTGGGAACTTCCCCAGCTGCCATTATTGATAATTAATTGCACTGTAAAGTTTTCAAAAAGACAGTGTGGTTTTATGTGCACATGTATCTGATGATACTCTGCAAGACTATTAGTAACTACCTCTGCTAACTACTGGCAAGCAGAAGACACAGACTATCTAACTGCCCTCCTGTAGTATATAAATGAACAATTTACAATTTCAACACTCACCGTCACTGGCCCATTTAGAAAACTCTGGTGTTATTCGAGTACTTGGTGTGCCACCACTAAAAGAGAAAAGGACAATATGCTAAAGGTTGAATACAAAAAAATTTGCCACTCAGGAAAAGCTATCCCTTCCACCAACCACTCCTCTCTTAATACTTCTATCCATCAGTCTAAGTTTCAAAATGTAAGCAGATGGGCAGCAAAAAACATGCTCATGCTGCAGGTATCAGTGACACTACTGCATTTCTACAGAAACTCAACAGAATTTCAAAGTGCTTTTAAAAGCAACATCACCTCTTGTGTTGTACAGATGGGCAAAAAAGTCCAGGAAATGTGCAAGGAAGAACCTTGTCCAAACAGCAAAACAATGTGCTAGGTGCAAGCCACATGAAGGGACGGGATCTCCTGGCCTCAGGTCCTCAGTTCTCTCACCAAGCACTGTCCGTAGCCACTGATAACCAAGTATCTTTCTGCTACAATATCAGAGCCCTGGCTGTGAAGGAGCTTCAGCATCTTTGCAGCCCTGCTTCTGGACTAGTATGGTTAGCAAAGTATTGACTGGACCAATGGTTCGGATCTAGTGTGGCAAATGCCACTTTTCTATGGAGTGAAACCTAATTTTGAACTAGTGTTTGTGACAGGCTAAGCAGTAAGAAAATTTCATTCCACTGCTCTATCAATCACTTCAACCTTGACCCTACAGGATCACCCAGTGAAAGAGATAGAGGGGTAATTTAAGTCCTGTTTTATGCAGGGCAGGGGGCTTAGAAAGCAATCCTAGCTCCCTGTTAAGACTCATTTTATTTGCCTGGAATGCTTCCCTGAGCTCCCTGAATGCTGGCTGCCTACATTCTCCACATATGTATGTGGGCAGAGCACACATCCTGCCCCAACCCACAGCTGAATACAGAAGGATCAGTTTGCATGCCCCACAACATGTAATCGGATGCAATGAAGTCACAGATGGGATGCCAGACTCCTACTGTGCCAACCAAGATTCCAACAGCACCACACTGTACTGCTAAGAGGCACATTTCATAGTGAAGCAAGATGATGCATAAGGCCTTAGTCCAGCACAGTTTCCTCATCGCCAGAATTCATCCTCTGTCCAGCACTGTGCAGGGCAAAGACGGCACTGGCAGGGCAGTGGGGTGGCTCAGAGAAGGTGAGTGTACAGGGAGGCTTTACTGAGGCTGCACAGGAAGAAACAGAGACCCACCTGCTGGATTATGCTTCTTTGTAAGTCTCTTGTTGCAACCCTTGCACTCAAGTGAACAGGGTATTTTCCACAAACTGAGACTTTCCAAAAGTAATGACTTCATAATTTAGAAAGGCAAGATACTTACTTTAAAACAGCACCTCGAAGCGCTTCTCTTTCTTTGGCTTCACCTGGCTCTTCTCCAGTGCAAGGGATAATGTCTGCCTCTGTGTACCTGAGCACAAAGGGTTAAGGAACATACAGCCCTGCTGCAGACAGTGGAAAGGCTTTTGAGATGGTTAGGACACTGTCTGGGATATAAAACAAATTCATTCCAACTGGGAACATCTTAGGGGCCTGCTTTTAAATTCTGGATTAAAATTTTGTTTTAGTTGGAGAGAAACAGAAATCTTTTGATAGTAACATGATTCCACAGCTTCTTGGAAAGGGAAAACTAGTTCCTGAACTCATGCAAACTTAACCTGCAGAATTTCACAAATTCTGTTTGAAGTACAGAGTTCTTTTACCAGTGGAGGGCTGGAGCTTCAATCCTACAGGCTGGTACAGATTTCAATAGAACCTAATTCTGTAGCAGTACATTGCCCCTCATCACAGCTAAGGCAGTGTCTGTCTAATGCCCTTGCAGGAATTCTTCCTTGATGCCTCTTACAACTGCTCTGGGGCAGAAGTCTGGTCACAGCTCTCCCAGAGCTGTGCCAAAAGAGCCTGCCCCCAGGTGGAGGAGTTCCCAAAATCTGCCTTTAATGATAGTTCTGCCCAGGAACTGTCTAATGAAAGGGGAAAAAAAATCAAATCTTGCAGAGTGGAAGGTGAATAGTGCTTACTGCACAAACTCCTTCAAAACAAAAGGGTGTCTTGTGGAAAATAAACTCAATTCCTACCCATGAAGCAGGAAAAGCTATCCATATAGAACAAACCTGGATGGAGCCAACAGATTGTTTATGAAACAGAATAGAGAAACTCTAATTGATCCCTTGCAATGTCTCCTATAGACTTCAACCAGGTCTGAAGTAATGCTGTATCAACAGCAGGGTCCCAAAGGGAGTAATGGGGAACCCCTCCTAGTTCAAATAACATGGTAACTGGAAAAGGCCGTGTCGTTTCCAGTAGGGCTGGACAAAGATCATCCACCATTTCCTAGGGCAGATGCACCCCTGGGCTCCCTCTTGGTAAGAGCCTTTCAAAAACGATACTGTGGTTTCCCGTATTCGAGTGTGTCGTCTCCATCCACATCCAGGTCAGCGTCACTGTCCGGATTCTCCTTCCCGCTGCACATGATAAACCCAGAACCTGAGAGGAAATAAAACACACGGATGAGCATTTGAATTGGGAATGAAGTGTACAAGATCTCCCAAGAAAGGTGCTACAGCACCAGTTTGCTGGCTGTCCTTTACTCTTAACAGCCTCATAAAAGGTGCCCTCTTCAAAGACAGCACAAGAACACTCAAAAAAATGCTCAAACTTCTTAGATTTTATGCTCTAAATGCCCCCAACATTGAAAATGGAACATTCTCAACTTTTAGCTCTCCACATGAATTATTTTAGAATTGGAGTCACTGTAAGGGTCTCTCTCAAAGGCAGAAAAAGCAATGAAGCGGAATAGGAAAGACTTATTTTTCACAGAAGTAGTTAATGCAAAATCCACACTACTAGCAGGTAAGAGAAGGAGACCACAAGGATGTTCTGAATTACTTCTTAATTCAGATGCAGAGGGCAGGCAGAGGCTAAAATACAATTAGAAGCAGCTTTTCAATTTTAAAACACATTTAGTCATGGCTTAGATTTTTAAAATGTAAAACATTTAAGAACCGCAAACCTGCTTCTACAGAAGGGAAAAAAAAATCAGACTTCTGTCATTAACAGCTCCTCACAAGCACTTACATGAGCAAACTGCAATGCAACTCATCAAGAGTTCTGCTCTTCCAGCACAGCGGTGTCAGGCACACATGCAGTCCCAATTCCAGCAGGAAGTAACCACTTACAGTTCCACCTGAGGCTGACAGTGCATCAATTCCCACTTTCTAACAATTTCTGTATTTACTTTGGTCCCAAGAATTCTGTAAACTGTATCCAGCCTTCTTTTATTTGAATCTGCACAAATGCCTAGAAAGATGAATCTTCACATGGTATTTTCTGCCTAGGGTTTATTAATAGAAGGGAAACTACAGAAGGCATATTCACTCTTTATGAGAGCTAACATTGAATATGCTCTCTCCTGTAAGACTGGATATTAAGCAAAGACCTCCTGAACTCTAGGGTGCTGGCTGCAAGGTCCCCATTTGAGCTCAATTTTGCAGCAGATCTAAGCTGTTTGGGTACATTAGCTGTGCAGATAGAAATGTACTCACTGCAGCTGTCTCCAGCATGTTCCTTCACTTAACACCCCTGTCCAGACAGCAGAGCTGAACACCTGGCTCAGACAGAGGTACCTGAAGGAGCCTGAAGGACCTGGCACATCCTGAGGCTGGTGACCCAAGTCTGTGGCAGACCAGGGAACACATCCCAGCTGCAAAGACTGAAAGGCTAAGGTAGATATTGCCTTGGCCTTGCACCAATGCCCCAAAACGGCTACGGTCCTGTACTGCAGTTATGGTTCTATAATAATTTTAGCCTGTATTCTGCATTTAGAAGCACTGAATATTATATGCATGTCTGAAGAATGAGGACATTCCAAAGCTTTAGGACAGCCTTTTCAGGCCTTCAGATGTGCGAGTCTGTTCATCCCACTGGGTTCTCACCAGCACACTTACCATAAGCCCAGAAGAGTGAGCTGTATTTCTAATGGTCTGTATCTGTGCAGACAACAGGGCAAAGCAAAGGTCTCATTTCCAATGATATAGACACAGCTCTTTACTGTTGCTCTCTAGGAATGGATACTCTCACTGATTCATTAAGACCCCAATAAAATTTGTTTATATGGATTTGGTATTTCTCTTCCCTGAATATCAAGAAGGTCCTTAACGAGTGACAACTGCAGCATGACAATGATTTTAAGACTAACCTTTCCATAGAAGCATAAACTACCTTTTACTTCAAAGTTATTGCCAGGCTTAATTTTTAGCAGAGGTCACACAACTAGCACCAACCATGCAGCACCTATGTCTGTGCCAGGTACTGTGGGAGCCATGCTTGTAGGTCAGCCCCGTGGTGTCACTGGGGCAGCCCTTTTCCAGCAGACCCCTTTCAGAGTGTTTCACACACCAGCCAACACGTGCCACAAGCTGCCTCCTTCTGCTGCAATGGCTCATCTAGTAAATCTTGACTCATTCAGTTCATCACAATGTTTGGGAGAAGATTTAGAGGGTAAGAGAGACCTGTCAAAGAAGCTGGATAGTCTTTCAAAGCTGCTTTAAAAGTCAAGAGTGGGCGATGGGGTGGTAATTTATAGGCATGGCATTTAACCTGCAGTAACACCATCCCCTGCACCTGGCATTACTTTAGCCCATCACTTCTCAAAGGCCATAAACTTTGGACACACAGGTCTTCATTTTTCTTGTAGCTGTGGGAGACACAAATCATGCAAAGCTGAAGCTGTGACTTGGCCAGTCCCAGGGGGTGATCTGAACATTAGCCAGGCAATGAATACTCGGAGCAAGCACCTTGGTGGGGGGGAAGGTGGCCAAATGAGTGAACATAAGTGGCACCACCCCCCTTGTTACTGTCTCTGCAAGGATGCCAAGCACACAGCAGACATGCACCTTTCCATCAATTTTGTTTCCAAGTGACTCAAGCCAAATGGTGGTTTATGGCTAGAGCTTAAGATGAGAAGATCTGCTTACTACAATACAGTTTACAAATATAAAGGCACCTTGTCTTCAGAATCCTTGTGTCCTTGCTCTCAAGACCTTTGTATTTAAGAAAATCCCTCTTAAGTCTGGAAGGAAAATATTCCAGAGCTTTGGCTGAATCTAGCTCTATTGCCTAGCTGCACTGCCAGCTGACTACTATACCTCCTAAACAGGGAGTGTACAAGGGGAGAGTTTGGATAATATGTGTTACGATGGCAAGTGCACATGGGGATGATGTGAGAGAGCCTTTCAGTCAGAGAGTGCACTGCAGAGAAGTTCACAGGTTAAAATGAGGGACAGGGGAAAGGTAAATTTTCTTTTCTGATCAAACAAGAACTCCCAGACCAACGCCTAAAGGAAGGTGCAATCAGGTGATCCAACTCTCAGTTTTTCACTTAATATGGAATTTTTTTTATGTGACCAAGTGCAGTCCATTGCAACATGGTAAAAACCAGTGATTTAGAAACTGTATTCTGAACAAAGTAACCTCCATGAATCCAAAAAATATTCTGAATATAAGTTGTCCTATCAGTTTTAAGACTACAGAAGCTGCTTTAAATAAAAAGGAAAAACATAAAATCCATAAATCCCAGTACTGCTCCTGCACATCTCATAAAAAATGGGATGCAAACCTTGGCCCAGCATCACCTGGGGAATGGATGGCTTGCAACCAGCATCCTATAATACATTTTCATTCTGCAGCAGGGGTGAATTTTGAGGTCTGCTCCAGTGGGATCGGGTTTGGTGCCACAATTTCAACCTGACCCTCCTTGTCTAACTTCCTGGGGTTGCTTCCATGCACAAAGCCAGTGAAAACACCCACGCAGCTGTTCAAATATTTGACGTCTGAACTGCTTGACATTATTCATTCATCTCAGGCTCATTCAAACCAGATTTCTGGACAAGTGCTGTTATAAATGGATTAAGAAGACCACTAAATGCAAGGAAGGCCAAAAAGGATCACACCTGCTTCTCACTAACTCAGCCCAAATGTAAAGAGGGCTCACAACTTCCAGCTCCTGCTGGTGGTGTACACTGCTATCCAGGAGAAAGGAAAACGTGAAATGGAGTGCAGAGGACAAGAGCTTCCAGAAGTCCCAGTACCAAGTCCACTTGGGTGATTTGCAATTCAATAGTGTGCTCTGAGAACAGGGAAGGGTTCCCCCAGCAAGGCTCTGCTTCTGAAGGTCACAATAATTCACAGCCATCAGCAACACTGTCTAGAGTAGAGACCTCTAAAGCCACTGTGTTATCCAGAGGTCAATGCTTGGGACCAGAAGTTTATTCCCACATGTTAACAAAGTGAAATCCCACAACTGAATGTTAACTTGTGAGTTTGACCTAGGAATTCATAAGAGATGTGATCTGTTATTCACAGAAGCAACTCTGACTCTTAGGAGTCACCCAAGGCCTGAGGAATGTAATTCCACATGTGAATTTGAAAATGCTGCTTTTAGATGAAAAAAGAATAAACCCAGTGCAGACTCTCTTATACCTTCCATGTCCCTTGTTGAAAATTTTTTGCTCTTGCTGTGCATTTGGTAGGAGACAACCCCTTGTCATATGCTGCCAGCCCCAATACAATTAGCCTCCCGATGCTAAAGCAGCACAATTCTCTGACAGTCTTAATCCCAGCTGCCTCCTTAAGGACCAGACAAACAGGAGTGAAAAGGCAGGTCAGACGCCGGGGCCATTAAGCAGAGAAAAAACAAAGTTACAGCTCTGTCTCCAACCCCCATTGCTCCTGTAGCCAGGTGCTCTGATATGCAATTCCAGCACTGGTATTGAGTGGCACCTCTATAAACCCTGTGACAGTTTGGGAGACAAACTCGCCCATCAATCAGAATGTACCTATCAACATCACTTACCTAGCACTGTGTACACAGCTTTCTTGCTGGGGCTGGCCTCAGAGCAGTCTGCCTGAGCACCAATTCTTGTTACTTTCTGAAAAATTTAGGTACTCTACACAAGCAACAGTGTTTCTGAAATACTGACTCAGAGGTCAGACAAGCAGGAAAAATTCGCATGCCTCGTAACTGCTGCCAACTTCAAGCACTGGCAGGCTACAGGAATCAGCTGAGCTCCAAGGTAAAAACACTTCCCATTCTTCCCATGTACCTATTAATAATGTCTGTAGATAAATCTCACCAGAAATCCTTTCCTTCCCCTTCTTAGAGGATGCAAATAAAATAAAAGCACTTTTCTTTCACTTAAGTTGTCCCCTATGCCTAAGCATCCTCTCTGACCTCTGCACTGCTTCTCAAATCTCACTTCCTTTATGCAGTCCTCCTGATGAGTGGTCACCTGATCAACTCTCCAGTGAATGGTGGCCCAGGTTAAGATCAAGAGTTATTAACATGATATATAAGCAGATTCACATAACAGATAAAAGGACTTCACATTCAAGTACCTCCTTTTCTCCATGACACTCAGTAGCAGATGGTCCAAGTGACAACATATGCTGCTTCAGGTGCTGACAGCACTGCTCCTGCACAGGCACGAGCTCACATGGGACTGGCAGTCTTAGGGGCAGAATGGGAACACAACCAAACCACTGCAGACCCAAATGATCCCAGCCTAATTTCATGAGCACAGGTAGGAAAACACAGACCTACTGTGCCCTGCTCCTCAACTCCTATCTAGGCAGATCAGTTTTGGTAACCAGCTGTTCTGTATATATTTAATTATGTATTTTATTATCACTCCAAAGAAAGCCAAGGAAGAAAACTGTCAGTGTTATTATTTGCACCACCACTAGATACTGCTCATGCAGAGGATCAAACTCATCTGGATGACTAACATTTCTCCAGTTTGGCCCCAAGGAACAGGACTGTGTGTGTATGAGAGAAAAATCTATACTGGAAATATTCTAGAAATTCCAAATTTTGTGTAAATTCCATAAATGGGCCTAAATTCAAATCCATCTTAGAAGCATAGAGCTCTACTGGGGCCTATTTTGGCTGGGAAGAGGCATTCATTCTGTTTGCAGGTAGTACACATGTGCTCAGGAAAGAAGAAAAGCCTCCCATAAATCTCCAGAATTGCAGCCTTTGCTAATTACACTCCTTGCAGTGACCCCCTTCTGTACAACCTCCCTTTCCAGCACGTTCACTCTATTTTCTTATCGAAATGGCACTCGCTGGCTTCTTGGAGAGTAAAAACAATGGGGGCAATAAAAGTAGTTTATGCGGACTCATGGCCAGGCCTCACATACTTCCAAGAATGGCTCTAAACTGGGTTTATTTCATCATCTGCTGAAGTATCCCAAACTAGTACTAAGAGGACAACGTGGCACGGATGCCGTTTTGTTGTAAGAGACATCTGGGTAGACAGAGAAAGCCACTAAAAATTTTTGAAAATGAGAGGAAAACAAAGATGAGGCCATGTTGAACACAGGTCTTCCTACAGATCCATAATGCCTCCTTAGCCCTATTTTTCAACAGTGACATTGTTCCCTTACTTTTTCCTAGCACCAACAGGGATAGAATAGTTCTGGTTCCCAGCCTGTTGCAGAAAAAAAAAAAAAAAAAAAAAAGACATTTAGAAGCCAAGAAAAGCTGCTTACAAAACAAGAGTTTTATTTCTCTGGAGCCAGATCCATTTAAAGCTAAATGGTGATTTACCTGGAAAACTGACACCCAACTGTGTTGTTACAGCACACACCTGAAACAGCAGATGCATCCATCTGATGCTGTCTATTAGCTCACACAGGGGCAAAATGGGCTGTCAGAGACCTGACTGCTTACCAGTGTGGATGCTTACAGGGATCTTTGCTAACAGATCACAGAAACAGCTGTCTTTAAGGAAAGGGGCCATATAGTTTTATGACCATTACCATAATTTTGCAGCCGCATGCTGAACAAAGGGCAGGCAAGCACTGCTGTACAGGGTAAGAGCCAGCTGCTGCAAGGCTCAGGAAGAGGCTTCCCCACCCCTTGCAGCATTGAGGAGTATTCCAGAGAGGTCTTTTGTGCCTTCTGTAACCCATCAGGTACAGACTATGGCTGCAGAGGGGAAAACACACTCGGACCGGACCAAAGATCTGATCTGGTTTGACAATTCATGGCTGCCTCCTAGAGCCTCGTGCTGATGTGATAGAGGAAGGTGAGAACAGCCTCATGTCTATCTCAAAGGCTGCTCTTCAAAACCCGGAGCTGAAGTACAAAAGCAGCAGCAACAGCCATGCTCTTTGCAGCTACAGCTCGTTTTCCACACTTAGGGAAAGGTGGATCTGAAAGGTTTTGTTCCCCTGGGGAGAGGGTGGAAACAAACAAAAAAGGAAGAGGGAGAATTAAAGTAATCTTGAATCACTAAGCAGATTCACATCACTGGATCAATAAGCACCACTGACAGGGATCACAGGAATGTCGCAACTTTGCCAATAATAAAGCAGCACAGCAGAGCTCGGAGGATGACTTTTCTAAGGCAGCAGAGCATGAAGCTGCAAGGCTGGTGAACAGCTGAATGTGACACCCTGGCTTACAGCGGGCTGCTGCCAGTGGCGGGGCTCAATGCAGTTTGCTTTAAATAATGATGAGCACAGAGATTGTATTCATGGGGGAAAGGCAACCAAGGACTGGAAAAACCAAGGGCTAAATTTCATAGGCCAAACACATGTGCTTTTCCTCCCAAACTAATTCTTTTCTAGGCTGGAAAGAAGAAAGAAAAATCAGTGCTAATTTAATCAATTGATCAGTCTATTGATTGCAAAACTGGAGCTGCTAGTTAGCCATGTGCTGTAATGCCCTCAACTCTGAAACCACAAAACACACCATTGATTTCTTCACTTCCAGCTCCAAAACAAGAAATAAAACCAGGCTTTCACGGAAAAACAACTTCCTCGTCCAGGGAAAAGATGCAAGCAAAGAAGAGAGGCCAGGAAACAGGGACAGCCGCATCTTGTGAGGTTCAAACTGAAATTAGTTACAGATGCAGTCACAGTGTCTTGTGTAAACTCTATCGATTGGGTGGCTGACAGTCTTGGGAGCCTCCATAGTAGGACAATCAATCCGGCTGCAGTGTCACCTGCCACTTTGCTGAACAGTTGACAATGCAATTATCCAGTGTGGAGGCAGGGAGTTGGCGTGTGTCAAACGCAGTTAGCCACTTTCCGGGCACTACTCGATAACGCGTTTCACCGCCGCGCGTAGGAGACGACACACGGAGACAGGAGCTGTTCAGAGCCATTGAGACCTGTGCTCCCTTTTTCCTTTAGGAACATCTCACTGCCCCTGACTTAACAACTGTATTCTAAAATGCTATTAAAATCATGTCAATCAACTATTGTGTGCTTAAAGCTCAAGTTTGACCCGAGTGTCCAAGAAGTAGGTTGCAGCTCTAGCAAAACTGCAGACCCTTGAGGGAAAAAAATTAAAAATTTATCAGATTACTATCTTAAAGCCTGGGATTTTCAAAACCACAGCTAACAGATCAGTAGAAAACTGGATTACAGAGCAACTAATGTCTGAGATCAACAAAACCTGAAGTTTAAAGGAACTGTTGACTGAAACCCAGTCTACTTTAAAAAATGAGTAGTTTCAGGTGCTCTACCTGCTCCTTTACTCCTCCTGCTAATTTTCATGGTGTTACAACTGCATTTTCTGTTTTCTTTTCTTCTCCCTTCCTTCCTCTAGGAAGGAGTTGACAGGGGTCCCTTTTCATCCCCCAACCCCAATATGTAATACTGTAATGTAAATATTGGGCATGTAATACTTTTACAGTATTACATCCCCGATATGTAATACTGTAAAAGGGAAAGAATTCCACTTCTTTCTGCAGAAAATCTTTTCCTGGTTAGAGTGGCTGTCGGTGTTACATAAACCAATCACCAACCACCAAGGTTTACTTGACTGTGCTCCTTTCAGCTAATGCATTCTAGCAGTTGGAACATGAAAATTAGATTCTTTACATTTTTGTATGCATTCAAGTTAGCAAAAATCTGCAATCAGCAATGAGAAATTTTAATGGCTATCCTCACAATTTTCTTTTTTTCCAATTAAAATTATTGGAAAATAATTTTACTTTGCTAAGTCCTATTGATTACTTTGTGCTCCAAAACGAACAAAATGGTATTCCTTGAAGAATTATGTGAACTTCAAACGCACATGACATTGGGCATCAGTTACATGGCAGGTCATGATGCCTTTTGTATGCAAGGTAAAATGTTTTTTTCCTCTTAAATCACATAATACTCTAATCTGTTTTTTTGGCTCACTAGAGCAAACTTATGATATTAATATACAGGAAAATACTTAAAGAGATATTTATTAACCACAGAATCCTTCAAATTCTATATGCAGACACAAACTACAGGGAAAGAATCAGGTGCAGCCCATGCCATTATGTATCTAACACTATGCAAACAGACTTTGTTAGCCTTTTTAGGTCAAGCATTACCTTATGGGCAACTACCTGCCCTCAAAGAAGAGAGGTGCCAACGTTAAGAAGTGGTTGGGCTACTCCATCAGACCGGTCCAAATTATTGTGCTTCTGCAATGGAGGGATTACCAGGATTGCCACTTTTACACAAGGGCTGAGGTAAGGGATGTAAGTGCTCTGGGGCTCAGCAGCCCTCTATAAGGGGCATAAGGCACAGACAAAGACTTGAGAAACATGGAATTTATACATCTTGCCCACTTGGAAGCTTACAGCAGGTAAAGTGACCAGCAGAAGGTAGCAACCCAAACATAGGAAGGCTAAAATTCAAGGGCTGAGAGGCTGAGAAAGATGCTTAGATGTACAGACACATTCACCTTAGAGAGAGATGCTGACACTGGAAACGTGGCAGAGAAATGCATGGAATTGAGGTCTTGCTAAATGGGAAGAAGATTAAGCATTTCATTTCAGCAAAGATTCTCTGTACTCTTAACACAGACTGCTCTTGCACCCAAGCTGAAGTTTGCTTTAGCTTCCTAGGGTAAAAGGAATAAATTCTGGCTCATCTACACAGCAGCAACGACGATTCTAGTTACCAGACCACTCTTCTAAAAGGCCTAAATATGCCAGAGACATCTTCCATTTCCCACAGAGTCTCTGAAGAGAAGTCACACATTAACTGTTCAGCTCAAATGCTTTTGCTGCATTTGAATAGATCAGTTTATACCCTCTTACCAGTATAACCTTAAATGCAGCCTGAATCTCCTGACATGGAAAAAAGGGAAGTCTCCTTGCCTCTTGAAGCTTCCCTGTATGCCTCATTATATTTTATCTGAAAAAGAGGGCACAGCTGGCTACTAGGTGAGATTCTAGAGCAAGACTTTAAAGGTTTGTTGCCAGCTCTGCTAGTATCTTTTTAACACTAGAGAAGATGCTTCTCCATGCTTCAGTTTCCACATACTTGTCAAACACTGATTTTAAGAGTTTTGTTGTAGAGGTCCGTTTTCATGAAATTGCACAGAGAAGCACAAAAGAATTTTCCCTCTCTATTTGGAGCTTTCTGCCAGGCAGTCACCAGACCCAAGAAGTCACTGTAATCACAAAAACCTGTTGTTGAGGTAGGAGACCTAAAAAGTATCTATTTAGATTCTGAGGCCAGGACCTCACACATGAAAGAATGATTCTAATGCTGCATGGAGTTTGAAGGAGAACAAACCAGAGGAGCATACAGCTACTGCCCCAGTGCTCTTTCTGGGACAACTAACCCACAGTGGACAAAGGCTGCCCTACAACACTTGCTGCTAGAACTGAAGCATATCTTGATTCTGTGTCGATAGAAAGCTGACAGTGGGAGGGCTTCAGCCATTTGCTAGAAACTTTTAATCATTTTAATACAGTCCTACTTTCCAGGCAGCTGCCCTAATTGTACACGACATGAGATCCAATGCAAATGGACCCCCAAGGATAACTGTAGTTTGTTACAGCTTATAAAGGCTTTACCAAGTCCCTCTATGCATACACTTAGTTGTGCTGTTCTTTTCCCTTGGTAAGACTTTAGCAAATAGAACCAAGCCCTTTGCTAGCTTGGGAGAAGGGCTGGACAGAGAAATAAAAAGAAATACCAGAAAAATAAAGAGAAACTTCAGAGTTAAGTAATCCCTGTGTGTTTCTCCTTCTTCAAGAGTATCACAATCTATCAGACAGATCCTTGTCATGTTGATCTTTGTTAGAAAGTATCCTACCCTGAAAATGCCCTGCTTGCCATTTTAACATTTTTAAAGTCTTTCTCTCTTCTGTGTTATTTTTGATGCAACTGATCTGCTGAAGCGAAAGAAACTGAGAAGAGCAGTGGTGACTAGATTGCTACTGCACCTAGAGGAAGGCTTTTTGGTGGGGGAGCTGGAGGGGAGAAGAGGAGGACGGGGCGGGTGGAGAGAACTTAGCTACAATTCTTCAATTCTTTCATATCTAAAGAGGACAGCAATCTCTGTTCTATCAGACCGCACGGTTCGTGCTTTAAATGGTACTTGCTGCCAGCTTGCTTTCCCTGTCTCTCTCCCTTTGAAGCAGACTGGACAGCTTCCTCAAGCTGGCGTTATCACTCCCTCTAACCACTCTTGGCAGGCAATCTAATTCCCCCTGAAAAGGTCACCGCCATTTTAACTGCCTTTCAATCACATTAAGCACGCTGCCGCTCGTGCTCAGAGCGCTGCGCCCGCAGCTCTCCTGACTGAGGTGCGATCGATAAACTGACATCCCGCCCAACACCCAGCTCCCCGTCCGCCCCAGCCCTGCTCTCCTCCATCCCCTCTCCTGGGCAAGCTGCCTCCCGGAACGGACGGGAAGGGACCGAGTGACAAAATCCTCTCCTCAAATCTGAGGCAGCAGAAGGGAACCGCTAACCTGGCATTTACTAATCTTTGTCCCATCTGTTAAGAAACAGAAGGGTGCAAGCATCCCTCACCCCCCCGCCTTCCCTAGACCTACAGAGGCAGCAACTTCACAGGACAGTTTGCTTAGGCACCAGTCCAGACACCTTTGAAGCTGTGTTACAAAGAACAAGCCTCCCTCAAGCTTCCCTCAATGCAATCATTACCGTTATCTCTCCCCCCGAGCTGCTTTTTTTTTTTGCAGTTACGAGTTATGTGTTCCACCCATCGATCCCTGTGTAAGACACTGTTTTAAGTCCTCTTGCCTTTTGACTGTGCTAAGCCGTTTAAGAGATGACAGCAGCTTCTATCAGTGTGAAGCTGATGTGATTCTTTTCAGATAAAGCACTTTTTTTCCACTTCCCCCCCCCCCTTCCCTTCTTTCAAGTAAGAAACATACACACAAAAAGAGACACTGAATCTTTCAAAGGAAAAAAAAAACCTTTTGAACTTCCCTCAGGAATTCTTTAAAGGGATAACCTTACAGTGTAAACACTGAGGGTAACGTGCATCCATTCTGGACTGGAATAGAGGAATTGCTACAAATATGTTGAGCATTAAAAAAACCCCAACAAACCCCACATCAGAGACCAAGCTACTTGACGCTTTCACTTGCAAAGCCTTGTTGGCATCCTAAACACAGAAACTCATTAAAGGTGGCATGAAATAATTCCGTGCAACAAAGAGCTTCAGAGGGAGATGATTCAGAGACATGGGGAGAGATAGTTACTGAATGTTCAGGTATTTCAAGAGAAATTTTAGTCTTGTGACACTGTACAGAGGCAGGGGAATATCTGATTATTTTATCTGTACGGTTTTACACTTTGAAGTACACGCTTGATTTAAATGGAGTTTGGTATTTCATGCTGGTATTATTCTGCACCAACCCCCAAAGAGAACCACAAACTCTCTTACAAACCCCTGCTTCAAGCAGGACCTCTGCTGAAACAAAGTGGCTCTAAACCCAGTATAACTGCCAATAATCTTAATTTACACCTTGCATCTTTCCAGTTTTGTAAAGCAAATTGAATGATAGCAAATTGTAAGAAGCCAGGAGGACAGCTGGAAGTACTAAATGTTTCCTGACTGAAATCCTCCACCAAACACAAGGGCCTCAGAGACAACACACTGATCCCTACACTTCTCAGGTCATATTCCTACTTGCTGCCACAGCCTGTTCTTTCCACCTGCTGCCTCAGGTATGCCAAGCTGCGCCGGCCAAGTAGGTGTGCTTTGGCTCTGCTGCACTAGACCTGACTGGGGGCTTGCAGCTGTAGCACCAACAGAGAAGACAATTTCCAGCTTCTAAGACAGCTCCTCAGGTCAGAAGAGCAAGTTTTTCCTGCAAGTGCTTTGGAAGCAGGAAAGTGTCATCCAAGGAACTTTACAAGTGAGAGTTTCAGCTTGTGGTTACTTCTATGTTTTAGACCATCTTCCAGAAAATCTAAACAGCGCTGTTAATTTCCCTGACGTTTCTGTTTTCAGGAAGAAAAACCTAAGGTCTCTCAACCTTACTCCAACTGAGAATCTGTCAGGATTTTCTATATAATTGGCAAAGAATTTTCCTCATGTGGAGAGTGATATGAACCTTGTCCCATAACCAAAAATGACAAAAAAAAAGCGCCAGGATCAGTGTTAAGTTCGAGACACTGCTGTAATGCTGCCCAATGGACTTAAGTGCAACACGCACTGGACACAGTGTCCTGCTCCCCCTTCACCCAGCTGTGACATCTCCTCAGAGCAACACACCATTAAAATCGAAATTAATGAGACACATGGCCATCTATTTTCCCCTCTGGTTTTATGTATTTCCCCATGTCATCTCTTTAGACATTGGTGACATCCCTGTAGCCTGGTAAAGGCTGTCTGGCATTACAAAAGACATTTGATTTCCACATCACTGCTACTTCTCAGCAAAGGGAAGAGAGCCAAATGCAAAGCCTCAGGTGACAGGGGTTAACGAGGGCCTTGCCAACTCCAGACAAAGCAGTTTTAAGCATTAGAAAGCATCTACAAAACGTTGTGCTGTGCTTCAGGGCTGTAAATTAAGAATTCTGTCTGGCAAGAGCCAACACTGGCAGCAAAAGAAGAAAGACAGTCACCTTAAGGTTACCTGAGAGTGCACATAGCAGTCCTGAGTGATGGAGGCCCATGAATGCAGCAGTCAGAGACAATAGGAGAGCCACAAAAGAGAGCATGAAAAAGTGTAACTTCATTAAAAATAAATGCAATCAGCCTGCTGTAGGACATCACTCCAGATTTGCATTGGCTTTCCAAATTTTACAACTTCTTGCACAGAGTAGGTAGGCACACTGTTCATATTGTCTGATTATCCCAAAATACTAGGTAGAAAGCTGTTAGGAAAAAAAAATTCCCATGCTTAGGGAAGAGGACACTTCTCTAGGGAAGCATGGCAGCTGTTGAATCTAGCTGCCAGCAGAGGTGTGCTCCAGAGGAGGCAGGCCAGGTGCTAGAGACCTGCCAGCTGCAGGCATCAGGAGTCCCTTCTTCAGCTGTGGTTTTGCCACAAACTGCTGCACAGGGAGAATGTTTCTCACCACAAATGATACAGGGAGCTTCCTGCGCTTGTGAGCTGATCTACAGATACCTTTCATCCAGCACCACCAAGGGAAGAAGTCTAACCCAAAAAAGCCTTGTCAGCAGGGTCATTATGGAGGATTTTAGAACTGCACGTATTTGGCTTTCCTCCTGGACTTCCAATCTTTTCCCAGATCTGTCCATGTAATTCCTGAAGGTGTGACAAAGGTCTCCAAAAGGAAAGAAGAGATAGACCCCATAATTCCTGATGGAAGCAATGCCATCTCTAAGTATGAATGAACTGCACAAGTATCTGTTCATGTGTGTGTATCCACCTGGCAGAGGTTACAGCACTGACTGATGTTAAAACCTGTCTAACCTCTGGTGGAGGAAAGCAGGTGATCGACACGGTAACAAGTAACACATTTGAGAATTCCTTAAAATAATGAAGAAAATGTAACAAAGAGCAAGGATTTTAAATTTACCCAGCCTAACTACATCAATTACACACATATTGTCCACCTGAAGCCTCATTTGAAAGGTTCTCCATATGACCAAGAATGTGAAAGATTCAGATCACACATCAGTGAGTTAACTCAAAAGCAACTGGGAACATTCACCAGGCGAAGACAGCACCATATCTGCACCAAAAGAAGTGGAAAAGCATGCTCTCCTCAAATGCAGGTGTTTGGTGGGGATGAAGGAAGAAACCACTCATACAGAAAAAGTGGGAAGAAATGAACTTAGCTTTTTCTAACCAGGACTAGCAGTGATGATAACAACAGAAGCACACAGACATCCCATGCTTCCCTTCTACAGACTGCAGTGTCTATGCTACATGAATATAGTCTAAGATCCTGCATGGTCTCATCAGGCCTCTACACGGAATCATGCACAGACACAACTCTCCATGCAGTCACAAAAAGAGTTAGGCTACTGACACAGCATGTAATAGCGTGAGCTTCACTGGGGGTCCTTTAAAGTCCAAAGAAGCTGGTCCTTATCATCTGCTCTGCTATAACCCAGATACAATTTAATTTCAGAGGAAAGCAAGAGCAGATCAGGAGTGACTGGTTTTCGCTGAGCACACGGCTGGCTTTTAAGTCCAACTCCCTCATGCAGTAGCCTTTCCCCTTGAGATATTTTAAATTAAAATCCAAGCTGATATAGGAAGAGATCACATCCCATCCTCTTTATTGAACGAAGGGAGCCAGCACTCCTCCTCTCATTAAGCATGCGCTACGTGGATTGCTTGTGAGAAACTCTCGTGAGTGCCTGAGGTTCATGCCAATGAACAGTTTAGTAAATCCTCCTCTTTGAGGCCAAAGGGCTGAATGTAAGAAAGGGGCCAGGTTTCTAGCTAAAATTACATTCACCAATAAAGCTCACAAGAGGTCAAATTTTGCCATAACTCACTCTCTCCTTGGTAACTGATTTCCCCGTCACTGGGGAAGGAGCAAAAGAAGGAGGAAAAATAAAATGTGTTTGTCTGAGAGCCCTAAGGGCTTGCAGTGCTGGAGGTGCAGAGCAGGTTCCTGGATTCTCATTTATCAACCTTAAAAGGGATGGAGTGATAAATGCACAACTGGCCCTTTAATATTTTATGCAGGTGCTAAAGCGACTTAGCTGTCACCTCCAATACATCACCAGAGGCTGATACACCAGCTTTCGTCACTCCAGGCTGGGAATTTTTACAATTTCATTTCTATTTCCCTCTCTTCACATATTTCCATGTATTTCTTACTACGTGTGAGATATAAAATGTTATTTTCCCCACATAATCTACCCATTCCCTCTTCAGCCACATTCCTTGAGAAAGAAATAACCCCACGCTATGTTAAAGATTTGCACAAATTTTGACTCTCATCGTTCAAGAGGGACAAAAAATTGAAATCACATTACATTCTGGCAAAGGCTGATGATTCTGCCTTTTGTGGAAGGGAAATCCCCATGTCCCTCCCTTTAAAGACAGGTAATGATCAACTTCCAGAGCAGAACGATTCACAAGTGCCCCCAAAACACTGGCGCACCTCGAAATCCTCCCTCCAGGAGAGTAGTGGCCCGTATCCTCTTCTGCCCGCACCACTCGTACTCTTCAAAGCGGTTGCCATTCTCGTTCTCGATGTCCACAGAGTCATCCTCAGTCATGCACGAACCTTCTCTCTGCATGGGGTAAAGCAGAGAGAGGGGCAGAGTGTTGAGGTGCACGAAATGGCTCTTTGGGGTTCATAACTCATGGTGGGATGGGGAAGAAAAGCTGGGCTGTTCCCAGGACAGCTTAGAGCATACAGCAGCCTCTATTCCCATCCCTGTTCCTACTAACCTAAACTAGAAGTAAATAGGTACTAGAAGAACTTGACAACCTAAGATTAAAACAAGTTGCAAGTTTCGTAATTTTTACTCTAGGAAATATAAGGTCTGGTCCCTACAACAATGCTGGTGTTCATTTCAACATGCATTTCCCTGCCTTGCATGCAAAATTCCTCTGTCATGGAACATGATACCACAGATTCCTTTGACCACAAGCAGAAGCGCTGTCCTGTAACATAGTTTTGGGGCACACTGATCAAAATACACCTCTCTTTATACTACGCACCTCTTGAGGTAACAAGTCCTCTATTGAAGGTTTCTCCTGAGAAACACAAACAAAAAGCCCTATGACAAAACTCTCTCCCTCCCCTGGGGCTTGTTTCTCTTTCCTTGCTGTCTCAGGGATGAGCAGCAAGAGAATGGTTCTGCTTAAATGCACTTTCCCGGAGTAAGATGATCATGCAACCTTTAAAAGTCCAGTCTGCTACAAAAGAACCCAACAAACAATAATTCTAATGTTGTCAAAAGCACAGATCAAAACGAACTGTTCTTCCTGAGCTACACAGGATGCCTGAAATCCTACAAAAGGTTCATAAACTTCAATAGCTCCACCTTTAAAATCTACAAATTAGACTTCTGTAACAGCAGAACAGTGCAAGAAGTAAAAGTTACTAATGCAACAGAACAGAAAAATCCAGAAGAATCCATCTTCCCAGACAAAGAAGTGACTACAGATCTTAGGGAGACAGTTAGCATTGCCTGCAAGCTCAGCAACGTTAGTTTTTGCCCCACATTAGGTCAACTACAGACAGAGCTGGGAGTAGGGAGAAGGGAATGGCAGCTGGTGATCCTGTTGCGCCTCTACCTTTGCAAGGCATTGTTCCACATGCCTACTCATCTCCTCCTCGGATCCTGACAGAGGCCGGCTGCAGAGGGGACATACCTGCCCTTCGTCTTGCTTCCTCCGTTTCATTTTTCCAATCCGAGCTGCATGGAGAAACCAGGGAAAGAAAACAAACAAAAAAGAAAGACATGTCAAGTTTGTAGGTCCTCTCTTTATTTGCTCAGCTCCAAATAATAAGCCCTTGGCAAAAATGTTAAGATTTCACACCAGAAAATCCCAGTCACTCCCAGTTCTGACCGCTATGTACAGAGTACAGAGACTGTTACTTGTGACTTTTCAGAGGAAATTTGTAACCTGTAGCTGAGCACTCTGATTCCACAGAGGCAGCTATTCACAATTTAAAAAGTAGGAGAAGGGTATCTGCTACATATCCCCATGGTAAGTTATTAGAATGGTTAAAATCTTTCCCTCGGAAACCTGAAATTGCTTTCAAAGTTGAGTGATCAAGCCACTGAAGCCTGTTTTGGATTTTGCCTTCTAAATCTGAGGCCCTTCCACTAACATGTCTACTCCCCCTACAAGAACTTCCTTAGATTGTGGAAGGATGATGTAGCACCTGATAGCCTTGGACAAGGTATTTAACAATCACTTCCAGGACCACAAAGCCTCCTGTACACCCTGAAAAATTCCTTCTCAGACCACCACAAACAAATCAGAGAACCATCTTGGTAGCACGCAATATTTATGGAAAGGAAAGAGATTTGCTATGAAAAACACAGGACCTATGCTAGATAGCTTCTGCCTTTCTATTGTTTTTATTTCATGAAAACTAGGGGCTATACTGCCTTCTTGAGAGCATGCTCTGGGAAACAAACATGTTAGGAATCATGATGATTAGAAAAAGCAGCCAAGGTAGCCTGTTGCTTAATCCAATAGCTGGTTAATTTGAGCCATCGTTTAATGTGATCAAAACATCTGGAACCAAATCATTTGCATTAAAAAGAACTTCTGTCTTTTATTATGATGGCTTTAGGCAGGTATTACTGAATAACTCAATCACTGGCTGCAGGAAAGTCACTGTTTAATTAATAAGGAAGGTCAAAATTCTGAATGAGAGACAAGAAAAAGCCCAAGGAAAGCCCATGTGATAATGAGAGATGACACCACCAAAAAGCTGCACTAGCCAGAAATCGTTACTGACATTGTGAGCACTGCAGCATGCTCTGGAAGCCTTCATGCCTGAACACTGTGGGATCAACGGCTCCCTGCAGCCAACGAGCCACAGAAAGCTTCTGGAATGCCAGGATGAGAAGAAGCAGTGTACAGGCAAGTTTCTGTTGATTGTTTTCACAAGTGCATCAGTTTAGAGCACAAACATTAAGTGAATTACAAAGTTTCAGCTTAACACATCAGCACAGACCAGAAAGGCCTCCTTCAAGACTTTCTTGTTGGTTTCCCTGGACTCAGGACTCTCTGGGTCAGGATATATTTTCCCACAATCTGGCACTAGGAGTATTCATCATCCCCTGTACTGTCTCATGCTCCAGCACTATGAAAGCTTCAAATTATTCCATGGGCATTGTTTTTCCTCATTGAAATACGTATGTGTGAAAACTCCCTGAAAAATACATCTCTACTCCTCACATGCTGGAAAGGATTCTCTAAATGTGACATTCCTAGAGTAAGAGACAGCAACTTGAGACCAAAACAAGAGTGTTTTTGATATCTGGCACTTCGAACAACATGGACTCTCAAAACACACAGCTTTCATCATTTGTCTAAATTTTATTTGCTGAAGCTCCACAACCCTCTCTTGTGCTGGGTATACCACACTGACAGTTCCACAACCCTCTAATTTAGGCAGAGTTAAGCCACACTCTTTCTGGCTTGTACTTTAGTGCCCAAGAGATTTCTGAAGTTCTGGTTTAGTGCATACCTATATCCTTCAGCATGGCTCTTTCATGTAAGTTTAGGATGCTCTTTCCTTGCCTCACCAGCTCTGTAGAGCTAGCAAAAAATATGGAAGGAGGCTGGAATCACACATGACTTGAGCATTCCTCAGCAAACACCCATCTGGAGAGAAACACAGAAACAAAGCCTTCTCTATCCTGATTGCAGACACAAATTTCTCTCACCTCATCATGCTTTTAACAGGGAAATGCAGGGAATGAGCAGTTTAATTATTCTGGTAGGACTCCCCATGGCCAAACAATTCAGTTAGAGCAGTCTGCCTGGCGAATTTATTAGCATTTTTAGGGGTTTTTTACTGCCATCCTCCAATCCATGCACTGCAGCAGTGACAAAAGGAAGACAACTTATTTTGGGTCTTCTACAGATAAATTCTTGGGAACATTTTGTCAGAACAAGCACCTGATCTGCTGCTGAAATGTTAGTGCAGAGCTGGGAAGAGAACCTCACTGCTCCAGCTCTACACCAGACCCAGCAGCCAGCCCCTATCCTGGCTTATTTAGCTCTGCAGAGCAGCAGCCCTTTGAGCTGCAGCGCCACAAGTGAAAAAGCCACTGGAGGAAAGAGGTGTTGAAAACAAATCCCCCTGCCATTTTCAATCTCTGGTCATTAGCAGTGGCAGCGTCGTGCCCACGGAGGCCAAGGGTGCCCCTGGTGACAGGAGGAACAGAGAGGGAGCAGCCTGGAAAGCACATCCGAGCGGCGCTGTCCCTGCCCGACACACGCAGCCCGGCCATCACTTCCAATCAGCGCGGCAGGGACCGAGCGGCCCCAGAGGCAGGGGCTGATTGTGGCGCTGTCCCGAAGGGGAGCAGCTCAAAAGAACACGCAAGTGAGACCACAGGATTGCTAATTAGTGTTGATAGATGCGATCATTTCTAATTAGCTCACTAATCCCTCTCTCCCTCGCTCCTGTCGCAGGAGCATGGAGAGGGGAAAAAAAAAAATAAGAAAAAGTCATTCTCTCCCTCCTGTAATTCAGGAAGATAAAAATGCAGCCAGTTGAGGACTGGATGTACAAAGAGGACAGAACTCAGGCAAGGAGGTTTTTGCATAAGCCTGACCCAGTCTTACCTCTGACTGAACAAAGACTCCATAGTTATTATTCCAACCTTCTGCCAGAAGGTGAGAAGTTCACTAGTTTTTATTAGCATTAATAATTATTATTAGGCTATCAGAGGGCTTCCAGCACCTCCGAGGCCCCACTTTTAAAGATGTACATTACCCCGGACACGGCTCCTGCTGCAAGTGCATGTTCTCCTTCAGGTTACACGAAACCATCAGGCACCCGGGGAGTTTAAGTCACCACAGCAGAGGAATGAGAAAGTAGCACACAGAGGTGAGCAAGAACTAGGATCCTCTACAAGGGCAGGGGAACTCAGCTATGGTCTCTGACTTAACCTAGGAGCTGTGCTGGCTGTGGAATTGCTCTTCCCTTCACTGATATGTATTTCTCTAATACGGGGCTATGCAAGGTGAGAGGCTGCTTGCACTAGAGAAGGAGCCAAACTGCACTCCACAGAGCCTCTGCTGCTGAGGGCACACTGGTCCCTGCCTTCACACAGGCGCAGAGACAAGGAGCCAACCCACCACTGCTGCCTTACTGGCAGAAAACACCGAGGATTTTTTCTAACAATGAGCCCTCCTCATCAAGGCTGAACCTCATTAATTCCTAAAGATCATGTTACTCTCTAGTCCAGCCAAACTTCCTGTGAGAAATGCTAATGGATTTTAGTTTTCACTGGTACTCCCCTCCCCAAGTAAAAATTCACCTTCAGGACACAGCACTAATTACCTCAGAAGTGCTCTTACATGGCATCTAGCAGTGGACATTGCACCAACCTCTCCTGCAGCATCAAAGGTCATGATTAAGTTACTAGCAATATCTCTTATGGTTCCCTCCACCAGTTTGAGTGGTCCCTTGAGTCCTACGCAGACATCATTAGCAGCTCCTGCAATGTCAGGCCAATCAAATAAAGTAGAAGCATTTTTGTCTCCTTTCCAGTGAAAATCATCCAGCTTTATTCCTCCCCCACCCATCAGCTACAAAAGCTCAGGACATGGTGCTGGTGGTTCAACAAACTGCACGATCCGTTTGGAGAGACAGGCTTGGGGTAACCCCCAAAACTGGACTCGCCTTCTCAGGGAGGTGCAAATGGAGCTTTGTAAGGACTTTACAACTCACCTGAGAACTCTGGAAACTTTGGAAATAACCCTAAACTTATGTCAAAGATATTCAAGCACAAGAACTAGCACCTGCTCTCTGCAAGTCTACTATAGGAGTCCTGAGGAGTGGCTACACCTACTTTTGTTAGATCTGTCACAGAAAGCTTTTGTGAATGATCAAACTCATCCGCAGCATCTGATGCAAGGGAACAATGGCAGTACTGGTGGAGCACAAAAAGCCATCTCAAGAAGAAGCAAAGCAAGGAAACAGATGGTCAAGAAGGAACCCATTTGAGGCCTTAAGTACAATTTGCTGCTCATCTGCCCAAAAAAGAACATTCAAAGGGCCAGATTCACAAGAGTTTCAGTGCAGCTTTCAGATTTGCATGGTCGAAGTTCCACAGAGATGATTCTGAGCAACCTTCAATGTGACACTATTCTCTAAGGTTGGCACCTACTTAACCTGCTGAACCCATGTTCTGATACACTAAGCCAAAGTTTGTGCCTCTAATTTTGAATGACTACCTAACTTGTTCTGCACTGCTAAACTCCACAAGCATCAATTTACAGGGTGGCTTAAAGTCTCCAGTTTGGCAACACTGGAAATAAGGCAAATGAAAGAAATGCTTCCTTTGTCACACAGGTTCATCAGGAATCAGCACCTCATATGCCAGGGTTCACAAGGACAGGACCTCTGGAAAGTGAGTTTAGCACAGGTGAGAAGTGCAGGATTAACTCACTGAGGCTGACAGGGAAGTTGTGATACAAACACTCAACCAAGAACCTAACCGACAGAACATTATTCTCCTGCTCCTGGGCTTGAAAATGCATTTGCCTTATTTACAGCTCAATTTAAGTCACAGGTTTGACTTACAGAATTAAACTTCTGGCCAGTCAGGTACGTGTGAACCATGTTGCTATCAGACCTAATCATGTTGTGGGCAGGCCAACAGAAGCTCACAGAAGACATTTCCCTCTCTACCTTTTCTTCCCTTAGCTCCTTTTGCACATTCCCAAATGAACACAACAGGATGGAAAACATCAAGGTCCAAACAAGACTGAGTCACAAACAGCCTGGCAGCCAAGATTAGAGTCAAGGACAATGTGGAAGAAGAGCAAACACTGTGAGCCATTTTTATGGGAGGAGTTTCCAGAAGTGCTTCTAGAACTCAGCTCATAAATGCTTGACAGAAATACCAAGATAAACTGGTTACAACAGTATTGAAAAGTACACATAAAACATAACAAAACAAATGAAATAGATTTTTATTTGACAGACTGCATTTGCTATATTTGAAGTTTCTGCAGTGTGTCAATGAGAATATGAAAAAAAAGCCAGCTGTCCTTGAACAAGTCCTACACAACTTCTGTTCATGTAAAATAATCAGGATTAGGAAACCAAAGTTGCATGATTGATTAGAAGCTCATTAAAATACGAGCTATAGATAAATAAGAGGGTTTTTTTCCCTACAGCACTCCAGTGTTCTCCATTTAAAGCATTACTGCTCAAATTACTCAACAATAAGGTGGCATAGCTTACAAATACTGCAATTATTTCAGTACAAACAAATGTGGAGGAAGAAACTAGAAAGCAGCCAGTGTCCAGAAGTACAGATGTAAAGACACATGCAGAGAAAGAAGCAGCAGAACCCACCCAGCCATGTGGCTGGGTGCAGACTGGACCAGACATCACTACAGGTATGTTCTGGGAACAGCAGTAATCGGTCACAAAAAGCTAAGGTCAGAAGGAACCAGGTCTGATGTAATCTGACCTTCTTTGGGACTTCACCTGAATTTCTGCATCCAGCTCCCTGACATCTGGACCCTCTTCATATCAGGGTGAAGTACAGAACAGACAGGAAACCACAGCATTATTAGGGCAGCACATATATTCTTCCATTTAGAATATGGCTGTACCACAAAAGGTACATAAAAAAGAGTAAAATGTCTAGCAAAAACAATGCAAATGCTGTACAAAACTACCTGCCTCCCTTTAGATGAGCATGGGTTCACAAAAACATCTAACAACACAGGCCAAGAAGAGCTCCCAAAAGGAGATCACAGTGTATCCAGGCTGTGCAGCAGCCCTGCTTTGGGATGGAGACAAAAGCACGAAGCAATACTGAGCCAGTTCAGCAGAGCACGCTCTCACCGAGAGCTTCGTCTCACACTGAGGGACTCCACAACACCAACAATTTCACAAGCCTGGCTCAGACTTCTAAAAAAATATTTAAAATAAGGTGACTGCACCTCAATTGCTGGCCTGAAAAAAGGTGGAAGGAGAGAGCTTAGCCCTAGCTATCCAACTATGATAAAGGAACAGTTTGACATCCTTGACTCCAGAGACCTCGGTCACACAAAACAAGCGACCAGAGCAGCACCTCGTGTGTCTGGGCCATGTGAAGTCTGTGTCTGCCTGCCAGCACTGGCAGCTCCCTGCACACATCCTGGAGTGCAGAGTGAGCCCCTGCCAGCAGTCACCTGTCACCGGTGCAAGGTAACTCCTTTCTTTGTTCTGTGGTTTAACAGACTTTCTGGAGTTTGCAGGTTTTTAGCCCTCTGGGTTGATATTTAAAAATTCTAAGGCTAGGTGTGAATTCACCTAAGTCTCACTTATCAAAGATCTGGATCAGTAGCTTCTATTTGCATAAGACTACACTAAACATGGAGGGCTTCAAATTCAAGAAAATGGTTTTGCTATGAGCACACTCTAAACCCTTTTGCTCTTTTGTTCAAGCAGATCTTCTTCTAAGTAAACTCCAAATGCTCATCAGATGTGTTATAGTGAACTATCACACCAGGAAGCTCAAGATTAATGAACCTCCTATTAACCTGAAAAACCAAATTCTGACTAAATACTACATCCTGAAGTAGCTACAAGCAGTACAAAACCAGATGACAGAACATTGTTACTGTGTACATGTTAAGTTCTGACCTCTGAACTTTGAGAAAAGTTTCAACTTCTTCAGCTTTAATAAAAATAGTTTCCTTTCAGCTTTTCTTTCCAATTTCAAAGCAGAGATGGGCTTCCTTTCTCTGATTTGGTTTTTTAATACCAGCCACTGTCCACTAGAAATAGTTGTTTACTTGTTAGGAGCACCCACAGATAAAAGTACCACACCAGCATCTATGGGTTAGAGAGGAAAAAAAAACCCAAACAAAACAAACCATGACGTCAGATGACGTTCAGGCTTCCCAAAAGTTTACTGCAAGATTCAGCCATGTGAGCGGTGAGAGCTCGGCAGCCGGGCCGCACAGAGTACACGGCTGTGGGGCCGGTTTCACACCGGCTGCGGGATCCCGGCGCCGGGAGCGCTTCCTAGGGGGGGCATGGAGGGCTTCACCCGAACGCCCCCGGTGCCCTCCCGGCAAATCGAGGCCCCGGCGAGGCTGGTGGCAGCTCCCGGCCTGCGGTGCGGGGGACACGGGGGTGCCACACAACTCGGCCCAACTCTGGAAACTTCTCCGGAGGGGCAGGCGCGATGGGGGCCGCACTCACCGTTCAGCCGGGTCTGCCGGTTCGCTCGCACCCGCAGAAAGGTCTGCAGAGGGGAGACAAGAGCGTCAGCACGCGGATGTAAACAACTCTCCCCTCGCCCGTACACAAGGCCCGGTCCGGTCCCCCCACTCCCCGCGCATCCCCGGGACAACGCTTCGTCCGCGGGCCTCCCCCCACCGCAGCACCCACCTCTTCCCGGCCCCCGCCGCCGGGCCCCCTCTTGCCGCTCTGCATAGCCGCGGGCGCCGCGGGCGGGCAGCGGGCGGCGGGCCCGGGATGCGGGTGGATGCGGCACGGCCCGGCGGGCGCCGCCGATCAGCCCCCGGCGGCCGCCGCCATGTTGGCCCCGGTCATGTGACCCGCGGCGCGCGGGTGAGAGTTCAGCAGGCAGTTCCCATGACAACCGACAGGGGGCGGCAGCGCCCGGCGAGCCCGGCCAATCAGAGCCCCGGGGCGGCCGGAACCCAGAGGATCTGGCCAATCAAAATTCAGGGGTTACGGGGGTCCCTGTGTACCTGACCTATCAGAAATCAGAGGTTACTGGGACCCTGGGGAGCCTGGCCAATCAGAAATCAGGGGTTACTGAGACCCTGGAGTGCCTGGCCAATCAGGAATCAGGACCCACTGGAACCCAAGGGCCATGATTCATCAGACCCCAAAGGCAGGTTGCTGCCCCGGGGCAGTTGACCAATCAGAGCCTAGGGGCAACTGGAAAGCAGTTTTCCTGATTTTCCTTATCCTGATTTCCTCATTTCCTTATCCAACAAGATTCCCCTGTCCAATAGTGATTGAGCACCCTTCAGTCCCAACATCACTGACCAATCAAAGCCTTAGCCCTGAAAATAACGCAGAGGCACAGACCAATCAGGCACCAGAGTGTCACTCTCCAACTTCCTCTGCCCAATCAGAGACTGGGGCCCAATGGCTCTTGGCCAATCAGAATCCAGGGATAATAAGACCCAAAGGCAGGAGGCCAACGGGCCCTTCTGTGGCCTTGCCATGAAGCCCTGGGAGCCTGCCCTGGTTGGGGCAGTCGAGCCTCGGGGAAGCAGGGCCCTGGGAAGTGGAGCCCGTCCTTCTGCCTGCT
This sequence comes from Onychostruthus taczanowskii, assembly GCF_017590055.1. NCBI lineage: Eukaryota > Metazoa > Chordata > Aves > Passeriformes > Passeridae > Onychostruthus > Onychostruthus taczanowskii. The sequence goes on from NW_024504786.1 coordinate 8,670,284, forward strand.
GACACCATCTGCATCTGGCCAGGCTGAGCATCCGCCTCAGCTCCCGGCCTCTGACACCTGCCTGCCCTGCCCAGAAATGGCCTCTACCACAGGAACACCTTGGCTACGGGCAGAGCCTGAGCTTTCCAGGCACTCCTCCCTCTTTTCCTTTCCATGCTTCAGCAAACCTGCGCAGTCAGAACTGTCTCATGGGTTTCCCTCCCATATCTGCTGCACAGTTGTGGAGGAGGATGGCCCCAGCAGACCAGCCTGAGATTAGGACAGAGCTGGGGTCTACAAACTGGGCAGCAGAGCTCCTATACACACAAATCCCATCCGTTCCCCTTTCTGCAGACTCCTCAGACTTTGTTTCCTGGAGTCAAACCTATATTTTGGGTCACATCTCTGGCCCTTGACAATCTGTCTCTTCTTCAGATGGAAAACAAAACCCACCCTGGTACACGTTTTGCTGCCCCAGACGATGATGGGCAGCAGGACAGTTCAGGTGCTGGCTGGTGAGCTTTGCACAGCCTGTCCTACATCCCAGCTCTGCCTGCCTGCTGAACACACAGCTGGATTTTCATACATGGCTCACTTACAGAATCACAGCTGCTGATTGTTTGCTTTACCCTTTTAATGAATTGAGCTGTCTTTTGGGAGGCACGCTTACCTGAGCTTGGGGGGAGGGAGGTGAGCCTTCCCTGGACAAGGATTTTAGGCTTTTGCTTACACTACACTTGCTATTCAGTCACAAATATTCTGTGGGCTCCCTCCAAGCCTGAAATGCCATCTTTGCAGCATGATGTTTCACTTGCAATTTGCTGTTGATTTCTCCACTGGGTATTCAGGGTTTTATCTAAATGTAACTAAAATGGCTTTGTTTTTACTCAAAGCTCCATCTGACAAAGCATACTGTAAGAGGAGCAGCCCCTACTGACCAAATCCATTGGCTGCCACTACCTCGGCCTGATCAGTCTCCATGTACCAAACTCCAGCTCCCCCAGGCTTGGCACAGGGGAGGCAGGAGGATGCCTCCTCCCCACATCCAGGAGCCACCCCACTGCCTTCACTGCAGCCCCCTCTCAGCATGGGGAGCAATTCCAGCAGTCCTAGTGCTGTGCAAGCCCCTATTTCCGTAGCACTCCTATTCATTAATCTCCTTCCCTAAGTATCCCCATTGGTATATAAGCACAAAGACTGAGAAAACGGAGCCACAGGAATTCTGAAAACCCAAATGCCAATAACTCACGTTCTAGCATGTTACTAATACAGTGTATAATCATGATTAGATCACAAGGGACAGTCATAATTCCAGCACACCTCTGCATATGGAAAGCTAAATTTTGCAGCCCTTAAAATCACCACCGTGAGAGTCTTCTGCTCTGCTTCCTGGGTTTTTTCCCTTGGTAAGCCAGGCAGGCTGAATTCTCGTTCATATTGCGGCTTTATTAAGAATACACTGAGGCTTTACACACCCTTGGCACCCACTCTGAGGTCCCTTTACACTGCCAGTGCAGCGTAACTCAGCCAGCACAAGCATAAATGAAAATCAGGCCCTAGAGGTGTTTTCTCCCTGCAGTGCAGACATACATCTCCCATTACACGTTTGCATTAAGGGCTGCAACCCTCCATAAAATATGCTCACAAACTTAAAGCACATTAGAGAGTAGCTGGACTCAGCACATAGAGGGGCTTCTGCTAAGAATATTTGTCTTTGAGTATGACATAATAAAAATGTACAGGAATAGAGGGCTGCAAGGGGCCACCAGTCTCACAGAGACTGATGTCTGGAAGAGTGGGAAGGGAGGGGGGGTTCTCCAACAAAGGTGCCATAGTAAAAATCTCTTCCATGCTCTTTTGAAATGAATATAATTTATCTATTAGCCTTAATAAACAGGCAGGAAAGAGAGCAGGATTACCTGAAACAGGCATTTCTGTATCTTCTGCAAGGTTTTGCTTCTCTTACTTTGCTCCAGCTTTTATTGTTCATGGGAGAGTAAAGCAGCTGTGATGTGACACCAAGTTATACCTCAAAGCCACATGGGAATATGATCCACAACAGATAATATAATCAATAAATAGGACAGAGGATGGAATAACGGGCAACAAATGTACAAATCTGCTACTAACAGGACCCATCTTCAGGAACACGTTATAACTGGGTCTGCTCAATAAGAGCCTTAGCACTGGTCATCAGCCTCTCTCTGCAGGTTCAAACACAGACTTGGCACCCACAAAGTGGCTGATGCAGGAAGGTATGAGTGCCTGCCTGACCCTGGGCACAGGGTATGGCTGCAGACCACCACAGAATAGAGGGTGATGGGCATTTGCCCCGCTGGTACAGCCTCAGCCCACCCAGCCTGTCTGCACAGCAGGCGGACACACGCTTGGGTCTGTGCTTGACCAACATTAATTCATCTGCTGTCTTTCAGAGCCTACCTGAAGCCAGTGGCTGAGTAGAGACTTGCAGCCAAACAGTTGGATGTGTGTTGAGTTGGAGTCAACTGTGCCAGCCAGCCCCAAAAGTACAGACAGACTTACAACCAGCCAAGCTGCGCTTGTGCTGCTGCCCTTTTCATTTCTTGCTCCATCTCCCTCAAGTTTTACTCATTGCATCACTGAAGTCAAGACCTGCTGCTCCTCTGGGAAGGAGCCTGTTTTATAAAACAGGCTGGCATTGGCTGTGGATTGTCCACACTCATTTCTGTCTTGGATGGGAATCATGGGTAAAAAACATCACTTTTATGAACGCTTCTCACTGGGCACAGGGTGGGTAATGACAAACATAGCCATGGAAATGAGACCAAAATGGTGAATATAGTGCAACAGAAACCTCTACAAAGATTTAAAAACATTTTTAAATACCACTGTGGTTCTAGTCAGAGCTGGGAGGACTTTGCAGACAAAAGCCCACCTTCACAGTCCTGTAAGGGGACAAGTGCTCATGTCCCCATGATGCTGGCAGGAGAACCAGGGCAGTGATTGCATAGCCAAGAACAAGGTTGTCACACAGAGAGAGCTGTGGGCACCGGGGTGTGCTGGCTCCCTGCCTAAGGCTGAGACCAGCAACAGCATCCACCTGCTTACCTGGTATCTGTCTGAGTGATGGATGTCATCTGAGGAGTGGGGTGATGCTGTCGGAGAATCTCCTTCCCGCTTGATTGAGGCCGACAACAAAATTGACTGCAAGAGAAAGGAGAAATTCATGTTGTGAGCACTGTCGAGCTCTCTGCCTGTCTCTGAGCTGTCCTCAAAGCCATGGACAGCATCTGCTGTGGGACTGTGCTGGGATGGAATACTGGGCTGTGGGACTGATTCTCCTCTTCGCAAAGGGACTCTGCCCCATGAGGGGACCAGGCTGCTGGGTCTAGGAAAGTACAAATGAATGGGACAGTCATTTATACCCCAGGTCTGGTGGCTGGGACAGAATCAGGCCCTGCTGGAAATGATATGTGAGGACCACAGCAGAAACTCTCATGATAAGGCACAGGAGTGCTGAGGTGGAGCAGTGCTTACATGTCCTCATCTGCCCTTTTTAAGTGCCACTAAATCTCTCAATAGCTTTGTAAACTGCACTAAAGCTCTCAGCACCTTTGCAGTGCAACTACCTCTTCCTTCAGTAATTATGCTATTTATTTTAATAAGTAGCACAGGAAAAAAAAAATAGCCTTTTAGAAGGTTAAAAAGCTCTGTGATATTTGAGACCTAAGAGATCACTGATAAACTTCAAGTCCATAGTAGGTAAGTCTAAATTCTACACACAGTGAACTCCAGCAGGAAAATTACTATGGGAGTTTGACAGGATCTGAAGAAATGTACGCTGAGTTGCAATTGAACTTTATGATTAGAGTACTTTGAGGGAAAAATGCAATTTAAAATTCTAGTTAAAATTATAAATTATCTAAACTAGGCTAAATATAGCCCACTACATTGTGAAAAAATGTACACTGGAAATGCAGCTCTGCAGATGTTTGTTTCTGAGAATCAGCTGGCAAGATTTGACAATAAATGACTGCTTGGAGATGTGTGTGTTTGTGAAGGGAAGTGTAGATATCATCTGAATTGGACAGGTCAAGTGTGGTGACAACATTATTAAAAAGCATAATACCTTGGAGAAAGGCAAGTATTCCAGAAATATTTGCCTCTGGGCTGAAATGAAACATGAAAAAGTGTGCATTTTTTGGGAAAGATATGAGAAAGTGGAAAAATGACTCAGCATACAAATCGGTTCAGTCAGCAGCAAGCAATCCCCCAGGCTTGGAGAGCTCTCCACGAGAACAGCACAGCAGCACAGCCAGCACGGGCATGGAGGGAAGGCAGGCTTGGGCTTGGAGGAGGGCAGTTTGGGTACCGAGTTGCACCCCACGGGTGTGAGCTGCCAGCCCTGCCACAGGGCAGGAGGCATGTCCCAGTGTGCAGTGCACATCTCTGCCATAAAGCACGGTTCTGCTGGCTGCAGGGAGATGTGATGTCCTGAAAGGGGTCACAGAGGAGTTGCCTGTGGGGTGCTCGGTTATTTCCTTGGCCAAAACCACTTCTGCCAGCTGAGACCACATCTTGGGGCTGGCTTGCTCCTCAGCTCAGCCCAACAGGGATGGGCACTGGGAGGGGCAGTGGGAGCCCACGGGCTGGGAGCATCCATCAAGGGCTGCCTCAAGAGCCCAGCCTCCACTTTCCAGGGGACAGACAGCAGAGCAGGGAGGCTCTCTAGCTTCACGTGTTGGCTAAACCCAACTAATGGGTTTAACTAATGGGCTTTGGTGAACAGCTCATTTATTTCTGGGAAAGCCCTCAGCAGAATTTCTGCAGAATGCAGTCCCCAAGCTCCTGCTCTTGTTTAGTTTCTTTATTTTCTAAATAGAGAGTGAGGACCATTTTTGAATAAGCAGGATTGCACATGTCCTAAAAAACAGAGGGATGAGGCTCAAAGCCTTCAGTTGTGACTCAGAATAACAGAATAACAGTTAATGCCCTAAAAAGTCAAGCATCCTGGAGCTGGGAGGGTTAAATCTGTTTTGTCTTTCAATGTATTCTAGAAAAGGGGAAAAAATTCCCATCTCCCCATTCCTCGACGACAGACAGACAAACCCTGCCCACCTCCCGCTCCCCCCCTCAGCTTCTGGTAGCTCTAATCCAATATTATTATGTGAAAAATGGTTGGGCTAGCTACGGAGACAGTAAATTAAACGTTATGTATTAGTTTTTAGCGTGTGGTCCTAGGAAGAATGCTGGCCCCATTTATTCCACAAACCTCCTGAGCACCATGGCAATGACCTCTGGAAAAACGCAGGGCTAAACTAATCCCAAAGATGTCAATCTCGAGGCCTCTTCTACATACACTTGCAGTTTAGATTAATAAACTGTCTATTTTTAAATTGTGTGCAAGCACTTCAATTTTAAATACCTTGCCGGCATGTTAAACACAGCGTTAGAGATGCCAAGTCACACTTCCCCTTCACTCTTAGGAAACTTGACTTCATTTGTTTTTCTCATTTCCCTGTGCTGTGCCACACTTTGCCTCTCGGGCAGCCATGGGGGCAGGCAGGGATGCAGGCTCAGAGGCTAAGGGATTAGAAAAGGCACTCACCACCAGGGTGACTTTGAATCCTGCAGGAGGCCAGCCTCAATAGTCCCAATTTTGGCTTCTTTTACCCCAGATTGTCATGTTGAGGCTGTTTTCCAGTGGCTGAGCAGTGAGGATGCCTGACCACAGCATAACAAGCCAAGGATTTGCTGTTCCCTGCACCACTCTGCTCATTCCCACACTGCTCCTGGCAAGCAGAGGAAGGGTAAAGATACAATTCCCATTGCTCTGTCAACTGCATTCTGAGAAGATGGCCGTGGAGGGAAAAGGTGCTCTCACAGCCCTCATGAATGCCCATGCTGCATGGCAGACCCAAATTCTGTCATTCCAGCCCAAAAACATGGTGCTGTGTGGAGACAGGCCCGATGTGGAGATGCTCTCTACCATGGGACCAGGTTCTCCAGCATGGTGGGAACAAGCCTTGATGCTGAGATGTCCCTTTTCCCTTGGGTTAAGGCCACCACCCAGCTCATCTGTGCCTGCCTGCCAGTACATCCCAGCTGCCCTTCAGAGCGCGTCTGAGTGAGGATACTGGGGGAAGAGGAGCCTGCTCCCTCCCTGGTCTCCCCTCCACAACTCCCACGATCCAAGCTGGAGCAAGGGCTGTATGTGAGTGGTGGTGCAGCTTCATATTTCTCCCTCCCCTTTAAATCATCTCTCCATTGGGTAGAGGCACTCTCCGTGGAGGTTATAAACCCTGAGAGGATCAGACTGAGCATTACACCTGGGGCAAGCTAAATAAAAAAAGGTCACCGGCGCTTTTTAAACATGGACAAAAAAGCAGTAAAATGTGTTTGAAAAAAAAAATCTGGCATTAAATCATGACTTTTTGCCTGCCTTGCCTCATTAAAAGTGGCCTTTTGGAAGGTAAAATTATCATTGTAAGTGATAAGATCTTTAAGAAAATAATTCACGGCTTCTTCACCCTTTAATATGATAGCCGCCACCGGCTAATTTTTTTCTTAATGGCAACGAGGCCATCAATCTTGTCCAAGCCCTGTACTCCCTCCTTCCTCCTGCCATGCTGGGCAGCCATGGCCCTGCTCAGTGGTTCCCTCCTGCCCCTTGGAGCCCAGCTGTGCCGTGCCAAGGAGAAGAGACGTGTCTGGATGTCCACAGATCCCCAGGGCACATCAGCCTTGCTCATCCCGCAAGGCTCCCACACGCTCCATGGACCTCCAATCCTGCTGGGAACGTTTCAGCAGCTCACCGGAACGAGGAGCAACACCTAGTTTGCATAAATAAATACAGGGGCAGGTTTGGAATGAATCAAATGTGCATCCTGCGGCCTGTATGCCAGCTGCTGCGATCGCAGGCCACCGGTGCCCAGAGCCGCTCCTCCCTCCCGGGGTGCGGGAGCCGCGGGCAGTGCTGCGGCAATGTCGGCAAGGACACGATGCCAACACCCAGCGGCTCCTGACCCGCGGCTGGGCAGCCCTGGGCAGCCCCGGGGAGGGACGGGTGTCAGGGAGCAGGGGAAATGGATGGAAATTGCCGGCACACGCCGCCCGCCGCCCGAAGCGCGGCCTCTCGCCGGCAGCCGGGGCAGGTGTCAGCGTCGGGACAGCCCCGCCGCTGGCTCTGACATTCTGCTGCCTCTCAAGGCCAGTCATTTCAGAGTATTAAAGTGCTGGACTCCTCTTTCTGAGAGCCCTGGAAAAACATAAGGAGTCTATTTTTCTTAAACAATCCATCACAGCTGCTGTCAGCAAAACAAATACCCTAACCCTGCTTTTTATGTATCTATACGGCCTTTTAAATTTTTTTTTTTTTTTTTTTTTTTTTTTTTTTTTTTTTTTGGCACAAAGTGTTCCCTGCTTGATGCATTCAGCCTTAACTCTGCCGTCTAAATAGGTACTTATCACTTAACATGGAGGTGATGGCTTGACATGTTTTCTGTCTCCTGCCCTCCCCTCCACGGTAGGGAAGACGTCAAAGTGTTGCTAATAGCTGTTATCACTTGGGAACTGTAACCCGAAAGCAATAAGTGATACCAGGCCTTGCTGTGATTTCCCCCCTTAACGCTGCTACCCGTTTTTTATGTTATTGCTGGAGTATGCCCAACACAAAGATGCTACTATTAGAGCTAAGTTTCCTAGAAGCTTTTGGATGGTCCACATTTGCTCTCGGGAAAAGTTAGAGGTAAAATTATCCAGAGGCTTTTAGCTGGCAGAGATAAAGGTGGGATGGAGCTGGGGATGAAAGGCTTAAATGTGAGAAGGGTGTGAATGGTGAATAGAAATAATGGTATCAGCAGCTTCTGGCCTTCACTGAAAAATTCCAGTAGTTCCCAAGCAGAATAAGCTTACAGAAATGTGAGCTACTAATTAATTTCTGTGCATGTTACAGTGACACCTGGGATTGTAATGGAGCTCTGCGTCCTTTTGGAAGAGACACCAGCTACATGGAGGGAAAAGGGGCCCCTTCCAGCAGAAGTGCCCATCAGCACTCTGGAGATTGAGGGGGAAAGAGGTCTGGCCCAGGTCTGCCCCTCTCTGCTCCTTCTGCCAAATGCAGTGGTTTCCCCTGGTCTAATGGGAGGGTACAGCTGTCTGGCCCAAAGGGAGTGAGGGGCTTTGTTTGGTCATGGGGCAATTTGTTTTATGGAATAAAATCTGGCAGATACTTGGTTTTGGAGTGACTCTGGTATTCATCACCCCAAACTGCAGGAAGCACAGCCAGCTAACACTCATCCTACGTAATTTCCTCTCCTTCACATATCTGTGGGCCGTTCTCATGTCCCCAGCTTGGCAATAGCTTGCCACAATACTCAGATTTAGCTTTTAAATCTTTCCTTGTAAATCACAGTTACAGAGGGAGGGAGCACAGATACGGGGAATGACTTTGCCAACCTCCCAGTCTGTCAGTGACACAAGAGAAGGAGTTAAAACCCCAGGGCACTAACACCCATCCCCATTCCTACCACCATGGACATGATATGAAGAAGTTAAATGATTGTGCTAGAAATTTCATCTCAAGTGAGGCAGCTGGGAAGGGCTAAATACAGGCATTCTGTCAAGGTTTAAGGCTCCAAATCTTGCTTGCTTCAAAGCTCTTTTTCCTTGGAGGGCTTTAGTGGTCAAATTTCCCACTTGATGTTGTAATTCTCTCTCAAACTGCTCGGTGAAGCTGTAAAATCACGGGGGTGGGTGGGGGAAGCAAAGAGCTCTGGCACTGTGGCTTGGTTCCCAGCTCTGCCGGAGGTCTGGGAGCAGAGTGCTGGCTGCCTGCCTGCGGGCACCCTCTGTGGAGCTGGGTGCACACCTAAACAAACCAGCCACAGGCATCTGCTGGGTGCATGGGATAGATTTTGCTCCTGGCCACTCACGTCAGTGTTTGCAGCAAGAGCACAGCCAAGACTGGAAGTGGGAAAGGCAATTTGCAGCCATGTATTAGGAAGCAGCAGTGGAAAATGAATACTGACCCCACCACAAGAGCTGGGATGCTTCATGAACCCAGTCTCTTCCCCTTCAGTGATCAGTACTTATATCAGGGGATAGAAGTTTACCTGTTAGGTGACAGGTAACAGTCTGCAGCTAATACCCTGAAATACAGGCAGTAGTGAAGTGCTCTTGGGTAGCAAGAAGGACCTGGGGATGCTGACTGTCCAGTTACCACCAGTTGCTCAAGGAAGAGTGGGAACAGTTGGATTTATACCTCACCAACATGGGTTCAACCCAATGTGTGCTCCTCTCCTGCCTTGCAAGAGGCAGCTGAGGCAAGGGGAGAAAGGCAATGAGAGAGCATGAAGTCTGGGAATGAGACCCAAGGGAACCTCTCACTGCTGACAGCTGTGTACAGACTCCTGGGCAGCCACAGTCCAAGCTCTGTGAGACTTTCCTGCTGCCTGCTCTGCCTGAGACCCAGGCTCAGGCCAAGCTGGCAAGTGCTGCAGGGAAGCTCAGGCCTCACAGAGGTCTGGGGCATGGCTGGCTTGGACAGACCTTCATAAAGGGACCTTCTGAGTGACAATCTGCTTGTCCAAGTGTCTTGTCCACACTGGTGTATCACCATCTATTAGCTTGGTCTCTAAGGGCAGATGAGGATCCTGAGCACTGCAGATCTGTGGTGCTGAGCACTGCCCTTTGAGCTGCCTTTGCAGAGAGGGAGCCCAGGCACCAAGCAGTGGCGCTGGCTGGAGCCCCAGCTTGCAGCCCTTGCTTGGCTGTCACTGCCTCAGTCAGCTCTGATAATAGAAGAATCTGATACAATAATCCTGCATTCATCACATCCCATGTTGAGTGATTGGATTTTCTTTGACATATTGCCATGAAAATTGACCCAGTGCAGTGAGTGACAGCTCTTCAGGGCCAGGGGAGCAGTGAGAGAGGAACATGCATTTACATCTGGCTTTTCTTGCCCGGAGAGATGTTTGCTGGGGCAACTGTGGGGAAGGAGTGGGAGCAGAGCTAGGCCACAGAGCACAAGCAGATTACATCCCCAGTTCCAGCTGCCCCCAGGAAGAGCCTCAGGCCAGCACAGAAGAGGCAATGGTAGTGATGCTATGGGCAAAGGTCCTAAATTAGCTCTAAAGTGGAGTTAGAGCCACTGGTGACCGCAGAAGTAACTGCCAGCCTGCAGCCATTCCAGTTTCTATGTCCCTGAGTGAAACCAGCCTGCCCTTGCTGGTTTTGCCATCGGACACTCCTGAGGGATGGGGAGATGCAGCCTCTTCTCCCATTGCTGAGCTGCTGGCCTTTTTGTTGGCAGCAGGAAAAGGTCTGGCCAGGAAACACTGCAGCAGTCCCCTTCCACCAGTTCCAGAGTGGTACAGATCTTCCCTGGAAATGCCTGCCAAACCTCCAGTGATGCCTGGGTGCCTGGACATGGACTGCAAGTCCAGTTTGGGGGTCTGTACCCCATTCCTCTGCCTGGGACTGTATCAGAGGGACTTCACAACCTGATGGGCTATTCATACCCCCATGTTGCAAACACGCAGTGGGCACAAAGGAAAAAAAAGCAGCCTTCATCTCCCCACCACCCTCCTCCTCAATCCCACCTGGTTACAAAGGGGCCTTTAATACCAATCTCAGGTGAAGGTGACAGCACTGTGCCTTCCCATGCCACACAGGACTTGTCTCCCAGCAAAAGCCACATAGAAATAATGAATCCTCCTGGGCTGAGAAGCTTTCAAGCTCTCTGAGAAGGGAATGAAAGATTTCCTGATTTCACCCTCTCCCTCCCTGCTCTCCCGGCTTCTTGAAGTTAATGTTCTTAGTCCCAGACGTGACGGGCAAAGGGAAGAGATCCATGTGGTGACAGGGGACGATTGATCTCTTTTACATAGAACGACGCTCCAGTCCCAGTTTAATCCCCTCGCTCAAGGCAAATGGGATTCTTTGTCAATGGAAACTTCAAAAACCTGGCCCTGCCGTGAGATGGACCTTCTTCTTTATCTGGTCTCTGTCAGTCACTCACTGTGTTTGCCTCCAAACAGCTAATCTGTCTTCCTAGCCGTCCTTCTCCCTCACAGGCAATGTGTTTGGGACCGCTGAGTTATCTACATGGAGTCCTGATGGGGAGGGAATGGGAAAACTGCAGTCCAGATGCTTTCATTTTGCTGGTGCCCTTTCCAGCTCCTTCAAGACATCCCAAGGCAGCCTCACACTCCGTGGATTATCAGCAGTGGTGGGTTTGGGGATTCCTTCCTGCTCTGCTGTTTTCATGGGAGAAAGAGTCAGGTCTCCACTCTCCTGCATGACTATACTTTGCTTCAGGGCACAGGAGCAAAGTATAGTCATGCAGGAGACAAAGGCATGGAGTACTATGGAGCATCATTGCAATTTCTGTTTTCCCTTGAAGAATTTGGGACATTGTTGGCGTTATTTGGAAGTCATCCCTACCTGCCAGGAGCTCAGGTCAGCACAGTGGCTCCCAGGCCTCTCCCTTGGTGGGGCAGACAAGCTGTTGATGTATTTGGCAAGACACCCAGCCCCAAGGAGAAAATCTAGAACTGAAATGTCAGTCTTTGCTTCTGACATCACATGCCAAAAAAAATCACCATAAGCTTCCAGAAAAACCAATGGGGAATGAGACTGAAAGTTAATTCTAATAAAACAAGCATGAAGATGTCTCCTGTGAGAGATGCCCTGCACTTGTCTGGAAGCCAGGAGCCTCCCTCACTTGGACTGTGGCATCAGAAGTGTAGAAGAACCTGGAGCATTTGCCTTTGCCCACCTTGGAGAGGATAGCATGGTTTTCAGAGGCTGTGCAATGCCCTGCAGTGCTCCCTGCCTCCTGCTCACCTGCCCAAGCCCTGGTCTTTCCCACCCCTGTGCCACATGAAGTCCAGCTGAGAGCAAATCAGTAAATTATGCCCTTTGCAGTGATGCCATGGTGCTCTGCGAGTTTTGTATTTCTGCATTCTGAGCCAAGGGGATTGGAGGTGGGTCCTGGGGAGGGGGTTGAAACTGAGATGGGGTCTTGTAGTGATTTGGGCTCCTCCTTAGGTGTGCTTCACTCCCTTGCGGCAGGCTCACTCTCCCCTTCCAAAGCTGGCATATGGCTCTGGCTCCAGGAACTCCCACACGTGATTCCCCAGGCTGAGCTCAGGCTGCGTGTGATCAGCTTTCATTAGCTGTCATTAGACACAATCTGGAGTCCCAGAGCCCAGCAGGTCCTTCAGCTCCTTGGCTGCAGAAGGAATGCAGAGCCCTGTGCAGGGACTTGGCTGCTCCAGCCCAGCTGAGTGGGGACAGCAGCTTTCCCCGTGCCACCGGCCCCCAAAGTGTGGCCACCTCCCTGGGAGACGTCAAGTAGCAGAACAGGGAATGGACTGGGAAGGTGAAGGGGTGTAAAGAGCATCCCTTGGGGGACAGGGAAAATATGCTGAGGTTTGCTCACTTACCTTGGGGGTGCCTGCTGCCATGGCATCCTTCAGGATGGAGCTCTTGCTGCCAAGAGAGAAGAGAACGAGGTCAGTCACAAAACTGGCAGGCAAGGAGGTGAGTGCTTCAAGAGATCTCATAATGTCAAATAGCAAAGCACATTGTTCCTCTTCTCTGGACCAACAGGAGCCTCCTCACCCTGCCTGCAGGGACATGGGAAGGAGGGCAGTGCCAGCTATTTCTCTGGCTGTAACAAAATGGTCATATGAGTGGAAGTCCCCATACCAGCGACATGAGTCAAACACTGACTCTCCCCCTGCCTGGGGCTTGCAAAGCTCCTCTCCCAGCACTGGGAAAAAGCAGAGAGCAAGACTGCAGGGGCATAGGGAAGAAAGCCAGGGAGAGGGTAGGAGAGGTGGTGAACCCTGTGAAGGGTCAGGCACAACGAAAAAAAGGAGGATAGGAAAGAGAAGGAGATTAAATCGGTATAAGAGCAAGGGAAAAAAGATTTCCTCAGCTCCAGGCACACCGGGGAAGAAGCAGCTCTGCTGGAGGCTGGAGTGATTTGTTAATTCAGCTTGTTCTCCATTTAGCAGGGAAGGAGGTCCCTACCCGGTGCTCCTCCTCGCCTGCCCTCGCCAGCGGGAGATGCTATAGATTTAATAACACCTTCCCCCCTCCAGACAGGTTAAACTTGAAACAATTACATATCAAAGCCGACATGGCGGGGAGGCCTGCACTGTAATTTTTTGGTTATTAAAGTAATCTCTCTCATGTAAATTCTCCTGCTAACATGCTGCAAACAGCATTAGGAAATAAATTATTTCCCCATGATTCGATTTGTCAATGCAAAGCACCTGCAGCAGGCAAAAGGCTCTTGAAATATGTTGCCAAGCCCAGTGCCTGTGCTTGTAAGCACACGCTGGTGGGGTGGCTGGCTCCCAGCTCCCCATAGCCCTGGGGAGATGATGGATGGGTGGGTGGAGGGGGGAGGCTACTGGGGAGAGGCGGGGGCTGGGGAAAGGGGGGGGAATGGAATTGTGTTTAATAACAAAATTTGTATGCAAGCCTGCATCCCAGGCTAAGGATGAGTGATCGGCAGCCAGAAAGTATTAAAAAGCCTCGCTAAACAGATGCTGACAATAGAACAAGACATATCAAATCAGATCTACTTCAGAAACATTAATATACACACGCACACACGCTCGCCCGCGCGCGCGCACCCGGCTCCGCACACCCGCGCTCCTTTCTTCTCAATCACAGCAATATGGGAGACATCAATAAATTTTTATGAGACTTTTAGAAGATCAACACGGTACTAGATGTGACAAAAAAGCAATGTGCCTGTCATGTTCGCTTTGTCGGGGACACTTTAGCCCCAGATGCCGAGCTGCAGTGCCAGCAGGGAAAAATTGAATTTGGCTGGCTTTAATCTGCCTTGATTTGGCAGATGGCTGGGTGTTATGAAATGAGCAGGGATGGAGGAAGGTGTTTTCTCCTGGGGCTATGGCCCCCCTCCTCTCCCAGTGCCACTGCCTTTTGCCCCCTGCCCTGAAATGGTGGAAACACGCAGTTATCCACTGCCATCAGGTCACTCCCAATGCCGCAGCTCTGCTCCCAGCTGTGATTCCTGGGGACCACGAATGGATGGGCTGGGGCATCACTTCTCACAGAGCCCCACTTCCCTGAAGGAATGTGCTGCAGGATGCTCACCAAGGGTACAGGATGCCCCGTGTCCTGTCCCCAGCTCTGCTCTCTACCCTCAGGAGGTGTCACAGAGTAGAATTAGTTCCTGCTGCCCACTGAGACACAGCCCTGGCACCACCTCAAACCTGTGCAAGAACAAGCATGATGGGAAATATTTCCATCCCCTCTCAACCTCCAGAAATTCACTACTCTGAATTTCTCAGTCACATGAAGTGTGAAACAACTTTTTTTTTCCTTTTATAATCCAAATGCCTTGTTAAAAAAACAAACCCATTTCCTGCCTTTTCTTGTTAAAGGTGTTTAAAATTATTCGTTTTCAAGGGAAAGAGGAAGAATATAATTAATTCCTCCTAGAAATGGTGTTAGGGCCAGGAAACTGAAGTTTTCAGAATGAGAGTCTCTCTGGTCAGCCAAAAGATCAAGCCTCTGCTGTTGGGACTGATAAGGAAGGGGACTGGTTTAGATAACTTGGCAGACTTTATTTTATTCTTCATCTGGAGGATTATTAATACTCACCCCCTTTCTTGCCATGTAGTTCTACTCTATCACTAATAAGAGTTTGAAATTTGTTTTTTTTTAATATCCAGAGATGGGTTAGGAATAGGCATAAGCCCAGGTCATCTGAGCACCCAGACCTTGCAATTTAAGCGTGCTTTTCCCAATCCCACTAAAGAGCCCCCTGAATTACAAGGGCTGCAGCCCCCTGCATCTCTTAAGAATGCTGGCAGCTAGCTCAGGATCCAAAGGCTGTCAGCAAAGAGAAACCTTCCCCTCCATAAACACCGCAGACAAATTAAAAATGGTAAAAGGGAAATCAAGACCTTTAAAGTTCAAACACTTTTCGGTGCCTTTTAAAGTTTTTTTGCTCTAGGCCCTTGCAGACAGCACAATCTTTGGAGACCTTGGGATTCTCTTTAATCACCCAGCCAGGCTGCAGTGGTCTGAAATGATTACACATTTACATAGTAATAACCCCAACACTCCCCACATTATTTCATGGCTAGCATATTTCCACTCAGTGAGTGATCCATGTGTTTTAAATTATAACCTGTACATAGGAAATTAGTTACTAAGTACGATATTCACGGGCTCATCTGACACTTCTAATTAAGGTGATTTACACAGAATTATCTTACGAAATAAAAAAATGGTGTTTTGCTAGCTAATAAAATATAATTACTACCCGCTTTTCTAAGTTACAGTTAGTTTTAATCTATTTGGGGAATTGTTTATCTAGTTCATTACAGCAAAACAACTTCTTTACCTTTTAGCCAACCCCCCCAAAGTACCAAAGAAGAGCAAGAAACACCCTGGGAAGAACCAATGATTTTGGCAACCTCCTTCTCTCTCTCCCCTGAAGACTGCACTTCCAAGTGATACAGGGCTGGTTCCTCACTGGCTCCCTTTCTTGGGGCTGAGACACCAGTTCTGTCAGTGCATTCATGCACCTCGTGTGTTTGGATGTTTTTTGTCCCCATGGGGACAAAATAAGGCCCCTGTCCTGGTGCTGCCAGAGGGCTCTGCCCAGTGCTGCAGCTGCATCACGCGTTAACAGGAGCAGCACAGCCAGATCCCCACATGTCCAGGACACTGCTCCTTTACACTGGGGACCGTCAGCTTCAAGGGGAGCCTTTCCTCTCAGCAAGGCTCTTCACAACGAACTCAGAACTAAGGCTACACCAGAGACATGCAGACGTCCTTTAATGCTAGGCACACATTTAGTTAGGAGCATCCCCAGGTGCAACTGGGAATTCCCTGGCGTGTCCCTGAGTGAGCTTCAAGGGGCTGTTCAGGCCCAATGCCTCTGTCATGATTTCCCAAAGGGCAGCTCAGCAAGCCAAGTGTGTGCCCTCCTTATCCACAACCCTGGGGTTTCCTCTACCCCTGCCGTGGTTGCTGTTACACACAATGACTTCCAAGCCTATTTCCTTTGTTATGGTCCTGGATTTTGGGGTGTGCTTGCCATGGGAAATAAAAAGGCACACGCAAGGAATGGTCCCTTATCATTCCCCTAAGTAGAAGCTGCTACACAGGGAAAAATCCGGTCATTAGCCGAATGTTTAAGTTCCCTGAGCTGGGGCAGCTGCAGTTGTTCCTGCTTATCCCTGAAGGACATTGAACCAGTAAGGAACAGGTAAGAGAGCTGCTGCCATGCAGCTGGAATCTTCCAGCTCTGCCACTCTTCCACAGAACCCCTTCTCAGCAGCCCCCTGTTTGACAGGCATCAGCCTGTGCAGCTCCCACGAGATCCTGCAAAACCAAAAGATTTCTAAAGGCTGCAGCCAATGATATATTTCATAAAAAACCCCAAAAACCAACCAACCAACCAACCAACCAAAAAAAAACAAACCCAAAAAACCCAAACCAAAAAACAATTGCAACAATTTATTTTTAGCTGTAGAACTCATGGCTTGAACATGCAGCCTTAGGATAGGAGCCCCAGCAGCAGAGAAAGCCTCTGGCAGAGCCGTGGATGGCAACACCAGCTGTAATGGAGCAGTTGCTGGGTAGAGAGAGAATTGGATTTTTGTGAATGCCAGTTTAAATAAGTGGAAGTGTCACTTGATGCTTAAATAAGGAAATGGGAGTTTGATTTTATACCTAGCTGCAGGTGACAGCCCTCAGCATGGCCAGGTGAGATCTGTGCCATCACAGAAAGAATGCTGGGATTTTCACCCTGCTGTGGCTCCCCCAGTGGCACCTGCATCCTATGATAGGAAAAGGGGCTGAGTGATGGTAAAAAATTGCCAAAGAGGCTGCAGTCAAAGCTAGAAATATTCTACTCCTACAGTACCAGACGTGCTTCCCACATGCTCCTCCTGTCAGTATTTGTGAGACCTCAGTGACCAACACAGTCAGTTGTGACAAATCTGACCCACAGGGCAGTCACCCACCTCTCCCAAAGAGATGAAATGCAGCAGAATCATAAAACACTGTGGCATGACCTGACCACGCTGCAATCCCCTATTTGCTCTGTCCTATTCACATCCCCAACTCTTTCTGCCCTGCTGGATTTTCCTTTATCAACCTCTGGTACCCCATGTCCCCACTCAGAGTGGATAACAGATTTCTGGGTGAGGATGTGATGGTCCATGTGTGCAGGGCCAAACAGGAGACCTGGCTGGGGGGTAATTTAATTTCTCTCCCACTATTTGAAAAGGAGGTGGCTGGAAAAATAAAAAGGAAAATCGGAGGGAAAGGTCATACATTAGATTGATTTGGGGGGCTCTTTGCTACCATGGCTATAATGACTGTTTAATTATTCCCAGCTCATGTGGCAGTTCAGAAGAGGCTCTGCAGAAGACATGCGTCGCTCCAGGGCAAATAACTGACCGGAGATTTATTTCTCACCGTGGGTTTCCACACACCCCTTCCCAGGCCTCCTGCTGCCCTGAGAGTCAGCAGCAGAGGAAGGCTTTGCCCTCCAGAGTTCCAAACCTCAGCCTTCAAATCCATATCCTGGAGTCAGGGAATGGACTGCAGGTACCACAGGTCTGAAGGCAATTTAAGGAGCGTTCATAGCCCTTTTAGGGCACTGCATGAGCAAGGGAAAACATGACCCACACTTGCTGTGCTACCCTGGAAGCTCTGACTCATGCGAAGTGCTTCTCACCTACAGATTATGGACAGCAGCCTCTGCCTTCCCTGGGGTCTGCCATGGAGGAGAGGAACGGGGCATCTCTAAGCAGGGCAGGCAGCTGCCTGGCTTGTGCTCTCTCTGCAGGAAAAGCCGTGGGTGAAGGGTCCAGGCTGCTGTCATTGCCACCCTCTAAATGCACAAGAGGAAGCTGGAGGGTCTCTCTTCCCTTTCTGTCCATGATTAATCTGCCACAGTGAGGGGCAGGGACACAAATCAGAGGAGGAATGAAAGAGGATAAATCCATGGTATCAGCAGCACCACATTGGCTAGATAATAAACAGACTCCTCTCCTCATAAATTTCTCTCCATTCCTGCATGTTTCCCTACCATCAACACTGGCAGACCTGGAGCTGGACTGCTCCTGGCCTTTCTGATGTCCTGCATGGTGGGAAGAGCTGTGGCTTTGCCAGGGAACCTGGGACCCTTCACCTGGTCTGGCATCCTTCACTCCCTGCCCAGACTGGGGTGCAGCAGGAGCCCCAGGATGGCACAATGCAGCCCCATCCAAGCTCACTGGGTTTTAGAGGATGCATGGGACACCTGAGGTGACTGTGGCGTGGTGATCCATACCATCATGTCGAGTGGGTGGGAGAAGCACCAGAGACACAAAGCATTCTTCAATTTACTTGGTAGTTTCACTGTCTGTCTCAGTGCCCCAGGGCAGCTTGTTCTCACTGCCCCAACCCCACACTGTGTCCTCACTCCTCATTCTGGTAGCAGCCACCTCACCCACTTCTCCACATCCCACACAGGGATGTGACCCTGTTAGCTGCCTTGTGGTGGCAGGTGGTCCTGGCCCTGCTCGGGGGTCACCAAGAAGCTGACAATTCGGGAAAGTTTAATTTAAGTTGGACAGGAGTCAAACTGCTGGAGAGATCTTCAGGTGATACCACCCAGCTGGAGATGTACATGTTCCTGAAACTGGACACCCTGACTCCAGGGCTGAGGCTCTGTGCTGAACACCTCTGCTGTGGTGGCATGGGATGCCCCACTGCTGCTGTGGGGCAGGACTCTCTCCCCGAGGGAATCAGGGCAGAACAGGATGTGAAAACCTGTTCTGTGTCCCTAGGGCAGCTCCCAAACACCAGCCTGTCCCTGCAGCCTGGTTTTGCTGGTGAACATCGGCTGCAGGGCAATCATGGAGGACTCACACCCAGGAGGAGCACTCAGGAGACACCACACACAATCAACTGCTTGATTGAACACCTTGGGGGATAGCAGAGCCCTTTGGGAAAGCCCCTGGGAGCACTGGGAGGGCACAGCCAGGGAGAGGGTGCTGCAGGAGAGGTAGCCAGTCCCACCTGCAAAGCACGCTCAGGCACTTAATAGTGCCTGTCCCCAGCGTCTCCCCGGCCTGGATTTATGCCTTGAGGGGTCACCTCTGGCGAGACTCTAATAACACGACTTTATTAGCTTTCTTGTTCCTTCTTTAAGATACAGTAGCAAGGGGGGAGGAGGGCAGCAGCACCTCGGGAAAGAGCGGGGCTCGTATGGATAGGAAGCAGCTGCCCTCGCAGTTCCCCTTCTCGGTGACAGGGGGGAGAGGGAGAAAAATGATGCTCCCTTGAAATTTATCATGCACCCAATTACAATGTTAATTGGCAAGTCCCAGAAATCAATTAATTCGCAAATTTTTTTCAATTAAAAATTAAGATAAATCATAAAACGTTATTAAGCAAAGGCCAAACTCCGTGAACTTTTTTTTTTTTTGTAGGCATCTGGGTTTTTAAAAAAATTTAAATAAAAAAAAGAGCTGTGTTGCCAAAGCCCGATGCCCTTGAGTGCCTTTGCTGAAGCGCAGGGGGCTGTCATCAGCAGGACTGGGCTGAAGACAGATAAAAAAATATCGACCAGTCGGACACACTGCTTCTGCTTTATTGATCAGGCGGGAATTTAACTTGCTGTGCATATCCACCGTGTCAGCAAGGGCCACGGGCGAAATTAAAAGTACTTGGCTTGGAGATGTCGCCTTGATACTGGGGGGTGGGGAGAGATGGAGGGAGGGGGAAGAAGAGGGGGAGAAAGAGAAGAAAAGAAGAAGGTAGAAAAAGAAGAGGGAAAAAGAAAGAAGAAAGAGATGGATAAATTGAGGAGCAGGAGGTTGCAGTGCCTTCAGGGCTCCTTCCTCTCTCTGGAGAGCCCACAGGTGTCTACTGCACGCAAGGAAGGGAATCATGTATTCCAATAGAGCACTGGAAAAAACTCTTCACTCAAAACCATTTCTAAACTCTCTCATTGAGAGGCTGGGGGACCTGCAGCATTTGCTGCACAAGAAGTCTGGGGAAGTACCTGGTCATCCAGTTAAAGTCCCCAGGCATAAATCAAGGAGACCTGAGGCGAGAGCCATGACCCTGCTGTGACACATGACAACAGAGCTAATTCGGGTTTTACACACCCTATTTATCCTGCTGGGCCTGGCAGCACAGCCACTCGCCTTTTCCCCAGCAGCCGCCCACGCTGGCCCTGGGAAGGTCCTCCAAAGGTCCTTTGGGACAGCACAGTGCTTGGCAGGTCCCACAGAAATGAAACAAACAGTGCTCTGGGGCAGTGCAGGAAAGGAGCAGCTGTATTTAAACAGAGGGTTCCCTGAGCAGAAGAGGGCTGTGAGCCATATCTCATAACCTGCTCTGGGTCCTTATTGAGACCAGGAGCAACAGACCAAGCCCCTGTCATGTGGGCACACAGGGACCACAGGGATGATGCCATGTGTTTGCCAGCTTGTCCTTTAGCAGGAGTCTCCAGTGCAGACTCTGAGGGGCTAGCATGGAATGAATTTAATCAGAAAGACCATGAAACACTGGAAAGCAACCTGTGAAAGATGTGAAAAGCAGGATGCATTTCCATAGGTCTGGAGACATCTCTCAAGAACAGTCAACTTGCCTTGTGACCAGTTTATCTCCCAAAGCCCCGCAGCCTTTGTGTTTCAGCTATCTTGCCATTTTCCTCCTTATTTCTTATCCCACTGGACCCAGAGGTGCCTCTGTCCCCTGAGAAGAGCTACTGTTGTGCCTCTCTACATAAAGAAACCTGGAGCTGAAGCTCCTCACAGCAGGGTGAGGATGCTCTGCGCAGTGCCAGGAACTGAGGAAGCACTTTCTGCTTCTACCCTGGCTGCAAAAGAAGAGAGGATTAAGAACAGCGAGAGGAAAAGAGCATATGTGCAAACAAGGGAGAGGAGGCTTCAGATGGAACCCAAAGGAAGAATTTAAGCCTGGGCAGAGGTGCACTGAATGCTTCTACAGGAACTGGAGCACCATAGTCCTGTGGTTGGCTCTTTTCCTCTGACACGAATCAAAGCTGGCTCCAAAAGTCAAGCTAAATCCCCCATCTGGGCACTTCACCCTCTTTGACACAGGCATTCCCACTACATCTTACTCTGCCCTCCTTTGCCTGACACTATTTGGTTCTTTGTGACAGCATCTTTGAGGTCACAGAAAACAGCCTGCAGCACTTTCCATCTGCACCAAGGTGCGAGACCCCGGTGACCTCTGTGCTCCGGGAAATGCTTCGTAATCACAGAAGCAGAAGAGAAATTATTCCTGGACACACAGAAAGGTCATTAGGGGAAATCAGTAGCTCCTGAGATGCTGGATGTGCAGGGATGTGTCCCCACGCCCCCAGCAGAATGGCAAGGAGCAATGAGAGCTGCTGGCCTGGGCTGGGAGCAGCCAACAGGTGGGCATGAGCTCTGTAATACAAACATGCTCAGAATAAGTGCTGATTGCAAAGGAAAAAAGAAAGAAAAGTGAATGAGGGGAGAGTTTGCACAGCCATGGGGCACTTTGAGAACATCGTCACCCTCACTGCTCCACCCTTTGGATCACTCCCCAACTATATTGATACCCTTTATCCATTTTGGGGAGGTGAAATCCCAGCTATGAAGCAGAGGCTTGCTGCTGCTAATGCAGGGAAGAATCTGTCAGCTGTCACATGGAGAAATAAAACCACCCCCTGTCAAATATTTTTTTTTAAAGGAGCATTGCATATTCAAGAACAGATTGTTATGCTATTAAAACCACTGCATCCAAAGGCACATTCCCAACCTTCAAACTGCTGAACTCAGCAACAGTAATATTTGTAATGGGACTTCCTAAGGTTTTTTAAATGGCCAATAAATGTCTCTTCCCCAAACTCTAGAAAGAATCATTGTGGAGCATCAGCTGAGGCTAGCTCTACAGCTTTTATTTCCTCCTTTACTTCTGTCCTCAAATTTGTTTTTCCTCCCACTCCAAACCCAAACCAGAGCCCCAAACCTGCCCTTCTCCACCCAGCGTCCCCTCCATCAGCAGTGCTCTGTGGTCACTGCCTGGGGAAAGCAGGCAGGGATTAAGGGTGCTGCTGCCCACTGCCACCTCTGCTCACTGTATTTACCTGCAGGGTGACACACAGCAATGTGCACAGGGATGTGTGTGTGTGTGTCCTGAGAGACACTCCTGGGTGCTGCTCCAGAATGCTGTGCCCACCTGCACTCCCTAGGTAGTTCTAGGCTGGGGAAATGCAGCTGCAGCCAGAGCAGCAGCTGAAGCTTGGAGCTGGGGCCAGTGACAGCTCCAGAAAGAGTCTCACATTTCAGTGTGTTTTGCCTTTAACACAGGTGAGGTGTAAAACAAGTGAATATATATTGAGTGAGGATAGGAGACTCACATCCAGATCAGTTTCATGCACACAAACCAGGAATATTCATGTGTTCTGTGTCAAATAGCCTGGCTCAGGCACAGGGCATAGACACATACAAAGTGTCACTGTTATTATTTCTTATTTTTACCTTGGGTGGCACTTAGCTGCTCAGATGGCACCTTTTGCTCTCTGAACGTACGAGCAGAGCAAGGAGAGCATCCCTTCTGCCCTGCGTCATGGGGCCACCCCTCACCTGCCTCCCACTCTCTGCTGCTTTGAGCCTGTGCTCTGCAAAGGTGAGCTCCAGGGCAATTTCTCTTTGGAGGAGGAATACCAACAGTCTTGCCTGGCAAGAGTTAAACCCCATAAAACCAAGGCTTGTAGTTTTGTTTTCTTTCAATTTATACCCTTCACTTAAAGGGGGGGCAGGTGGGGAGGGAAAGAGGGGGAGAAAAAAGAAAGCCAGGTGACATATTCTAAGAGGGAGCACCGAAAACGTGTTAAGCACTTCAAAATCTCATATATTCAATCGGCCTCTGGCAAGACATCTGCCTAATGTTAGCGCTTAAATATCCTTTTCCATTTTACATGCATTCAAGTCTCATTTGAGCGAAATGAAACGGTATTATTAAAGGGAGATTTTGCACAAATGGCCTGAATTTGACATGTCAAGTTCAATGAGGCTGTTACATATGTAACACCAAAAAGGGCTCGGAGGCTGCCGGCTCTTGAAACAGCGCCAGTGGCTCAGAAATGAAATTTGCATTCAGAGAGCCCTGCTTCGCTGCGTGGAGCTGTGCACAAGGCTCAGTTGGACCCACACAGCGTGGAGGAGCTGTGGGGTGAGCACAAGCAGGTCTCTCCCTATGCTTTGGGAGACTGGACACACCAAGAAAGCAGCAGAGCTAGAAACCCAGGTACCTCATTCCCACTGAAGGTAGCTTTTCCAAGGGAAAGCTGGACACTGCGCCAAGGTTGTATTCTCCTGAGAGATGTTCATCACTGGTCCAACAGCTGGTTTTTGTCCCAGGTACATGCACAGCACTCCTGAGGAAGGAGTGGGTGCTGCCCTGTTGCCAGCATGGCTCCTCCTGCCTCGCTGCATGATGCTCGAGCTGCGCTGACCTTGAGATGTCCCATCCTGAGGCCAGGATGGTCACACCAGTACTGCCCATGGAGGGAAAAAGCGCTGTCCCTGTCTCTGGGGGATAGCAAACCCCATTCCCACCAGCTGGGAAAGGGATTTGTTGGAGTGGGTGAGTTGCTTGCGGTGATCTGGGACATGGGTAGCATCATCCAGGTGGTGCCTACAGCTTCCTTGGATCTCAGCCCCAGGAAGCTCCTGGAAAAATCCCTTTTCCAGAGTTGATCCAGTGCCCACCAAGCCTCCAATGCTGCAAGCTCAGTGGGCAGGAGGGGATCTGCCTTCCTAACCCCAAGCACAGGAAATCTATGATTTTGTTGCAAATCATTAAGGTTTATTAAAACTTAACACCACAAGCCATGATTGGCTGCATCCTCTTTAAATTAGGAAAAAAAAAAAGCCCTTGGAAAGCAGCCCCCTGGTTTGCTTCTCCCCATCATACTGATAAGTAACAGCTGCTCGGCCATTTCGGTAACAAGTCGGTATTGGCAGGGAGCGGCCAGGGCTGCCAGTGCCCGTCGCGTTTATAGGCCTACATTTTATTTTTATGTTTATTGGGTTATTTGAGATCATTATTAGTTTCTCTCTTCTCTTGTTGATGTGTTCTTGCTCCTGGCTTCTTCAGGCAGGAAAGGTGGGGGAATGGGAAACGAGCAACCCACTACAGCGAGCTGCCTGCTGGGGCTGGGCATTGCAGGGGACTTAACCCCATCACACCCCGCTCATCCTGCCCACGATTCCTGCCCTTCCTGCCTGCTGCTGCCCTGGTGCCTGCAGTGGTTTCCTCTGGGACTGGGAGAGCCCATTCCTACGCGGAGCTGCTGTGTTACAGATTGGCCTCCATCGCCTGAATCCATCGCCTAGATTGAACATTATCTATCACACTACGGACGGAGTCGTTATTTAATAATTAATAAAGACCTCTGATTCTTCCTCGCCGCCTGTGTGGCCGAGTGGAGCAGGCCAGGGAAGCGAGGGCAAGCCAGGGAGAGCTGTCTCCTCTCTAACTGCTGCTGTTATTTAAAGGAATAATGCCATTCTTTTTCATTTGTCAGCTGGCCCACAATGGCCCTTGTCACGCTTTATGATTTAGGGTTTCCTTTCCTTTCCCATTAAACGCCACCTTCCCATCACCACTTCGCGCGAGCCAGCCTCTGCTCCTGGCTTGCAGTTTCAGTTTCACTCTGATATTGGCCCAACTTCTTTGATGGGCTCCTCCGAGCACTAATTGCTTCTGTTCATTTAAACCTGTTCACTAATTTGCAGTGGCCCTTTATTAAGTTGGATGTGGCCCAAATTACACCATAAATTACTCTTGCAAGGGGACTAGGTGTCGCGGGAGATAAATGGGCTGCCTGTTCCCTGCTTCCCCCTTCCCTGTCTTCCTGTGCAATACACGGGGAACATGGGTCTCAGCCTGGGGCTGCAGGTGCTGAATTTGGGATATCTCAATCCAGATCCAGTCTGGGAGGTCTCTCTTTCTCTAACTAAAGCTCCCTCCTGCTCCCTCCATCTGCAAGAGCTATCGCTGAATCCAAGAAGATCCAAGCCAAGCAGGGATGGATTCTGCATCCTCCACGCTGTGCACAGCCAGGTGCACCCCTCACCCTGGCACACACACACACACACACACACTGACACACATGCTGTCACTCCTCTCCTACCACCTGCTGATGTAACTTTGCTTCTAGTAGGCAGTTTGATTCCTTTCCTCACCTTTTAATGACCGGAGAATTCATTAATAATTGAAATAAACATGCTCTTTCCCAAGGCTGCTGACTTTTATTAAGGCAGGGGCAGGGATTTGCCAACCCTTGGCTGCAGCCATTTCCTAAATAACTGCTAGCAGTTAAAAGGCAATTTTTTTTTTTTTTTAGTAGGTGACTTTTTTGCACTGAGGGTAGCAGGAGGGAGCTGAAGGCAGCTGAGGAGCAATGTGCACCAGTGCTGAGGGTTTGCTCCATCACAGGATGCCAGCAACATGAGAACTGCTCACTACACACACCTCCCCAGGGAAAGGGATGCCTGTGACCTCTGGGAGGAATTTCTGCCTGCCTTTACCATTGCAGTGAACTCCAGGGAAATGTTTCTGCCCCATTGGCTAGCACTAGATTCCCCACATCTTGTAGCTGTGGGTACCACCATCTTCTCTGCCCCATGCAGGTGCCCCAGCAAGGTCACCAGGGATGCTGATGGACCCTCGGGAGCTGCTTACCTGATGTTCAGCTGCGTGAGCTTCTCCAGCTCCTGCTCCATGTGCTCCTGCAACTCCCCAGGGCGAAGAAGGACCTGGCAGATGGGGCAGATCGGAGCCTGGCTGTCAAACAAAGTTGCTTTCTTTTTGCCTGTGAGAAGGAAAAGAAGGGAAAAAGCTTCAGCTCAGATCAGCTGCCATCAGCATCATCTGTGCTCTTCTTTGGTTCCTGTCCTAGCACAGGACTGAAATTCAGGGATTTTCTCATGGTATAGCCCTAATTCTCTCCCCATCCTACAGTCCCTGGGGCAGGGGTTGGCTCTCTTCTGCAGTGGCACGAGAGCATCCCAAGCCTGGCTGTGGGCCTCCAGTCTTACAGCAAGAGCAGGAACAGACACTTTTTGGAAGAGACCCTGTGCAAACCCAGCTTCCCATTTGAGGTTCAGGTGATATGGCTTGGAGCAGATGGTTGACTCAACACTGCTCACTGTTCCTATTAACTCATTATAAAGAGAAATCTTCATCCTCCTTGACACTGAAGTTGGGTGGGTCAGGATGATCCTCCCTATGAAGGCCAGAGTAAGTCTCCATGGGCACACAATGTTGGGAGGCAGAAGAAAACCTGGTGTGAGGCTTTGGATGCACTAGGGAGCAGGTCTAGATGCTCACCGAGGATTGCTCACCCTTTCCCAGGGCTGGGCTGGGGCCCCTTGTCCCCCCTGCACCACCAGCAGCTCCAGACCCCACAGCTGCTGGAGTTCTGGGCCCCATGGGGCTGTATCACCCCTGGGTGAGATTTGGGGCTGCCTGTGTACCCTAATCCCTAGCTGGGTTGAGTCTCTGGGGCAGATCTGCAAGCGACACATTTCCTCACAACCTCCTTCCTCTCAATCCTGTCTTCTGCTTCCTTGCCCAGCCACATCTCCCTGGTTCACTCCCTGATCTGAAGCCAATTTTTTCCAGCTTAGAAACTTTATTGCCCCCTCTGTAAGGAATATACAGCGTCTATTTAACATAAAATAAAACTCTAAAGCAAACAATGAAGTTCCCATAAAAGAGGGAAGCCCTCAGGTCCCAGGCCCCCTCTCCCAGCTGTACTAGCAGCTCTGCTCATGAGAGGGCGTGCGGAGCCTGGCTCAGATGGCTCTGGCAGGGAGAAACGTGCTTTA
The DNA here is from genome assembly GCF_017590055.1 of Onychostruthus taczanowskii. Classification (NCBI taxonomy): domain Eukaryota; kingdom Metazoa; phylum Chordata; class Aves; order Passeriformes; family Passeridae; genus Onychostruthus; species Onychostruthus taczanowskii. The sequence continues at coordinate 8,697,145 of NW_024504786.1, forward strand.
TAGCTGCCTGTTGTCATCCAACGTGAACCCTCCTGCTGGATTATTTATTTATGTATTAGACATGGATCAAATTGGTTAAATCCGAGTGAGAGGCAGTAATGCACAATAAAGCAGCCGGTGCTGGATACGAGGGGGCTGCGTGCAATGTGGCCTTCCAATCAGGAGCCAAAAGGTGCCATTTTATGGTTCCTAATGATGGTGGAGCCCAGTTAAATGAACCCCCATTAAAGGAATAGACCTTCTCAAAGGATGAAACATTGGTGTGAGCAGCTCTACTGGTCCCTGCTTCTCACTGTATAACTGCCTGGCATGAGCATTTAACAAGAGAAAGGGTCTGAAATAAGTTTGAGAGTCACCTTGGCTTATTTTTGCCCTTCAGCAGGACAAAGTGCACGTGCCTGGTGGAAGCAGGGCTGCCACTGGGATATTACTTGCCCTTTCCTTCAGTACTTCTATAGGAGATAGAAGAAACTGAGGTGTAAGGGGCAAGTTGGGGCAGGCCAGTGCTAGGGTGCATTCCCTACCTTCCCAGCTTCCCTTTACACTGGGAACTCTCCCAGCTGCAGAGCCAGGAGGAAAACCCGATTGATCTCTCCTCTGGACTTGGGCCACTCCCAGAGGCTCCCAGGCAGATCCCAGGTGCCTCGGGCCCTCATTTCCACCACCCTGCTGCCAGGGAAGACACACTGGTTTTTTGGCAGCATGCAGCCCATGCAACTTGGAACATCTTCCTCTCTCCTCCTTCCCTCATGTTTAAAAAATGCCCAGAATCCAACCCAAACCCAAACACCCAGCTCCTGCTGACCCTTGCGGGAAAGGTCGGCATTTCAGTAATTCCACCTTCCTCTTGGAGCTTTTCCACTTTTGTCTAGTGGGGGCCCAAAATAGCCCAGGAGCGTCCCCGACCACCTGCTATTTATAACCCCAACTTCACAGCAAAACAATGGAGCTGTCTGAGTCTCTCTCCCAAAATAAACAGGCAGCCTTTGAGCGGACGGGAAATCCTGCTGGATCCCCGCTGTGGGGTGTACAGATGGATGGGTAAACAGGCTGCCCTCCGCCCTGCTGTGCTGCATCCCCACTCCTGGCCCAAGCCACTGCCGTGGGGCCCACGAGCCCCCGTCACCATCCACAGCTGTGGCTGCTGGGGCTGGGATGCTCTCAGCAGCACCAAAGGGTGGAACAGAGGTTCAGCATCCCCATGTCTCTGCTCTACGTGGAGCCCAGAGATGTTCCTTTGCTGGAGGAGGTGATGGACTGTCCCGGACCACAGAAGTGGGATTGGCAGCCTTGGGTCAGGATGCATAGTCAGGGTCCCCTGCTGGGGACCAGCTGGTACACCAGACTGGTGGGATGTTTAACCTCCTGCACACCCAAGCTCTCGTGTCCCACTTGTTCTCTGGTACTCTTCCAGGTGGTGGATATTGCTAAGCAGAGGTGACTTTGGATTTCAGTGGCTGGGGCAACCAGGAGGGATCTCAGGCCACAGGAAGAAGCCTTGCTGTCTTCCATGGCTGCTCCCAACCCCAGCCCACGCCAGCAGGAGAAATGAGCAGCAGAGGCCTTACCCACCAGCTACACCAATGATAGGGTGATGAATGTGTGCCAAGGAAGGATGTGACAGCTGTCACTCCACATCCCCATGAGAGCTGGGAAGATCCCCTTGCTCTGGTGAGTGCGGGAGGCTGGTGCTTGTGCTGAGGCAACGGCTTCCAGAGGGGCAGGAGAACAGGAACCTGGACATGCAGCCAAGTCCCTGATGTACAACTGCAAACAGGGACAGAGGCAGCCCCGGCTCCTGGCCCAGGGGGCTGCCAGCTGCGCTTTCACAGGAGCAGGGCTAAGTGCGACTGACAGGCAGAGAGGAGGGATCCTCTCCCGTGCCAGGACACCTACGCAAGCCTCCCCAGGTCTGTGGGACCCGCTGCATGCCTGCAGTGCAACAGAGGCTTCTCCTGGAATGCGTCTCCCCAAATCGGCAGCATCCACATCTGCAGCATGCCCGGAGCCTGGCACACACCCACGCTGTGCTGACTTGCTCCAGGCAGTGGTACCCATCTCCACGGTGGTGTAGGATGCTGGGTTGTGAGGAGGAGAGGATGGGCACGGCAAGTCCTCAGGCTTTGTTTGTGAACGCCAGGGTAGAAAGATGCATACATCCCACCTCTCCTCTCCAGAGCAGGGACATCCTGATATCCAGGAGCAAACAAAGGATGCTACATCATGTGTGTGGCTGGATCATGCTGGGGTGTAAGTGCTTACCCCTCTGGACAGAGTAGAGGGCATTGATCTGCCCAGGGCAAAACAAAGGACCCATATCCCCGAGCAGGAGGGACCTACGCCTCTGCTTATCCTTCCCTGCCCTGTGCCAAACCCGCTCCTGGGAGACACTGAATGGCTCTTTTCAGGCTTTTGTTTTTTGGCAGCTGTGTTTTTGTTTTCTTTGCCCCTCTCTCTCCCCTTCACTCTCTGGTTACTCGGTAGGCTCGGCTCCAGTGTTTACCCTCCGCAGCTCTGCCGTGCTTCCCTTGCTGCCGACCCCCCGCTCGGCAGTGCCAGAGAGATGAAAAGGCAGAGCTTTGGTGCTCCCGCTGTTTGCACGGTCTCCTGGGCTCCGCGGAAATGTTTAACTCCAAGTGTTGAAACCGAATATTTCCTGCTCTGAAAGCAGAGTGCTCAACACGCAGATGCACCCCTGTGTGGAGGAATTTCTCCTCTTTTGGAGGGCATCTGCAAATGGATCCCAGCCCAGGTAGGGACTGGACCAAACCCTCCTGATCCCACTGGGAATAGAGGGCTGGATCCTTCATTCAGTGACACTGATATGGTTCCAAGATAATTCCTTTGGAAAAGCTCTGATTCACTGCAAAGCAGCCGGTAATGGGACCTGGGCTCCAGGCTGGGAGCTGGGCTCAGGTCCTGGGGACACAAGTGTGAATTGAATAGGCATGGAGCCATGGAGTCACCCCTGCTCCTGCCCTGCACCTGTGCCCGACAGCACTGCAGGGTGGGAGTGTGTCACTTGGAAGGCAGAACTTTCCCTCACAAGCAGAACGTGAACTACTGTTCTGGAGAGCATATAAGTAAAAAACCCGAGGAAGCCAGCCCACCAACAGTGCTGACAGCACAGGGTGTGTACAGCCCCTCACCACTATGCAGCGCAGGGCAAACAATGCTCCCATCACTCAGTGAGCAAAGTTTACAAGGCACGAGGGCTCCCTCTGCACAGGAGCTCAGCAAGTTGCCAAAGGAATGAAATAAATTGTCTATAACTCCACTGCTCATCTGCACTGATGCACAGTCAGGTGCCTCCCCAGGAACTGCTGCTGTGGGTGGCACAGGCGGTGCCACCTGTGGCTCCCCATGCTGCCCCTTCCTTGTGACCAGCTGAACCTTGCTCCTGTGAGGACCAGCTCTTCAGTCCCACCTCCTGATTTCTCCTACCTCAAACTCTTTTCCACTTCTCTGAGTACCAAACCCCCCCCTCTTTGAGATGCCTCCCTCCATCTCACCTTCCTATTTCTGCTCTCTCCCTCTTAAACACTCCATCATTTAAACCCAATCAAAGCCAGTTGATCTGAAACTCTTCTGAATAGAAATGACCCCATGCTGGGGCCCCGTGGCCCCGTGCCCTGCTTTGGGGGCTGTGCTAAACCAGGTGGGTGGTAATGGAAGTGCTGACACAGGCTCCTTGACAGCACTGCCACTGCCAGCGCCTGTAATAATCCCTCCCGGCTGCTCTGCAACTCGCTTTCCGCGGCGATTATTTTCCATTCGATGATGGGCTTGCTGTTATTTGTGTACTGATAGCAGGTATCTTGTGTGACAAGCCTCCTTTCCTTCCAGCTCAAAAAACAATAATTCAAAGAAAGCCCCATATTAGCTTGGAAATAGCAAAACACTCACTCTCCTCCTGGTGAGCCCACGCCACAACTGATGAGGCTCACAGAGCCCTGGTAGTAAGTGGCAGCCAAGGAGGGGAGATGACAACAGTGGCTCAAGGCAGAAATGGTTCATGTGTTAGTGCAGAGCACTCCAGAATAACAGTAGAGGCAAAAAAATATGGTAATAAAGTGAGGGAGCAGAAATAATGTTGATCATTGCTCTCCCATCTCCCTGTAATTTACTGGTGTGTTCCCAGTGCCATCTCCATGGAGTGGCATCCTGCCTGCTGGGCACTGCCTGGGATCCTGCTGGTTGGTACTAAAAGGTATAGGCGCCCAAAAACCTGCAGGTGAGGTCAGGACACCTCCCATTCCTTCCATCAGGGCCTTCCCATCCCTCAGGCTCCTGCCTGGCTGGGGGATGCAGACCTCAACTTGCTGCTCAGGATGAAGTGCCCTGGATCTGGCTGCTGCTGCAGTTGCTCTGCAAAGGGCAGTGGAGATCCTGGTGCCAGAGACAGTGACAGGCAGTGAGGTGACTCCAGGTTTGAGTGCTGTGGCTGGGTTCAGTGTCTGGCCATGACTGCATCCACAGCACGACTTAACTCTGCCAACACCCCACAGAGCAGCAAGCACACCCAGACCACTGAGGAACCACCCAGCATTGAGCAGACCGTGGGAGGTGGCAGAGGTCTGAAAAAAATGGCTATTCAGGTAAGAAAATATTTTTGGGGAATCACTCCTGCATCACAGCGTAAAGATGCTGCAGAGCACCAGCAGAAGCTGGACTTGGATTGTGCTTGGCACAGCACAGAGCCAGTCCTGCCTGGAATCCAGCAAAGAGAGGCACAGGGATGAGTGACAGCTGGTTTTATACACTTAGGGTGTATAAAACATAGAGACACAGACAGACAGGGGGACCTCTGCAACCCCATGAACAAACTGGGTCACAGAGAAGACCTGTACTCAGACTGCTGCACCCCCACCAAGAGCCTGATCCCTGACACTGCTCCCTGCTAAGGTGCCCAGGCTGCCAAGCAGCTTAGAAAATACACCCACTTCTCCTGAGAGTAAAAACTAGTGAGGGATCAGAGGCAGAAAAGCTTGCTAAATTATTGATTTCCCTCCAAAGAAAGAGTTATTCTTTTAGCTGCCTGTCCAGACAAGCATCCAGACAAGCTGGATACTGGAGAGGACTGGTGTAAACTGGTGCAGTGCTGCTGCCATGCAGTTAACCCCAGCTGAGGTTGGTCCCATGGATCACTCAGTAGAAATGCATGTTTGAACAGCACCCTGGGCTCTTCAGAGGTTGTTGCAGGTCCCGTTGGGTCCAGCAGCATGTTTCTCATGGCCAGTGGCAGCCTGGCAGCAGGAGAGGTGAGGAACCCCTTGTGATCCGACCCTGGCTCTCCATCTGTGGAGATCATGGCTGCCCGGTGTGGGGCAGTGGAAGATGGATTGAGCTGGGCAATAATTTAAGAAACGGAGTGAGTCTGTACATCCAATCACTTTACAAATCAGGGGAAAGGGAGAGAGGAGGGAAGGCAGGAGGGGGGGGAGAAGTGAAAAGGCCGCGCAGGGAAATGCATCACAATTACTGTCTCAGCTCTAATGAGGAGCCTGTCATGAGGCTGTCATCCTGCGGAAAGCCACCTACTCAGAAAGATTCAATAAAAAAGTAGCAGAGAGATAAAAAAGAGATATATTTCAGCCCTTGCTAATATTCTTTTCATTTGTCCCAGCACAAAATAAGATACTGCACTTAACCGGCTCGGTTAAAATGAAAAGGGGGGGGGCGGGAAGGGAGCAGCATTGATCAATACCACTAAAAGCCGGGAGACACGGTGATGGAGTGCAATTTTTTTGTCTGTGCTGAAGCATAGCAGAGGCCCGGGCGGGGTAATTTATGATTCGTACGCATGCTGGCTAACTAGAGGCTGACAAGACAATGAATCCCCGATGAGAGGGACGCAGGCTGCCGGGAGAGCTGGAAAGGGAGAGCATGACAGGGACCTGGAAGGGAGAGAGGAAGAGGAGGACTGCGACAGGCTGATGGTGCTGCTCCATGTGGGGATGCCGAACTGAGCAGAAACACTTCCCTGGGTTTCACAGGAGGAAAATAGAGAAACACCGAGAGCAAGCAAAGGAAGGTGTTGCACTGCCTCCTTCCCTGTCCTCCTCTCTTGCAGCTCACAGCTGGGCAGCCTGCCCATACAGGCTTCTCCCAAGGAAGCACTACAGCGTCCAGCCACGCCCCTCACTGGGCTGGAGTTTGACCAAATGAGGTCAGCAGGGGCCAAAGACAGAGGTGATCCCTTCTCTGCTCCAGATTCTCTGATGGGTGCCAGTATGAGTCAGGAAAAGCTCACAGCCATGGAGTTGGATCTTCTTGCTGCTATCCATCTTCTGCTTTTGGAATGAAACTGGAATCTCCTTCAACCCACTAGTTCATCTCCCAAACATACAAGTCGTGGGGAGCAGCTGGGTCTCCCCAGCATCAGTCAGGGTCCCTGACTTCAGCGAACATGGCACAGCAGGAACACTGCTGAGGGAATCCTACAGCTCTGCCTTCCATCCTGGGGGATCTCCTGGAGCACCTCGTTCCCCCCCATCCTTGAGCTGCCCTCCATCCCAAGGTCTTTTTATACCAGGCACCCAAGACTGGCCAGGCTGTGGACAAACCACCCCTGGGATCCTGGGATCACGCCTGCAGTCTGCAGATTCCATGGCCCATGACCAGTCCTTCCTCTGTGGGACTTCCAAAATGAGGCACTGGGACACAGCACACTTCCCAGCACATAGCAGCAAGGCAGAAGACCCCAGGGCTCTCTCAGTCCTGTGCCATGGCTGGACAGAGTGTGGGGAATGATTCTGCCACTTCACAATCCCTTCTCCTCCTCCTCAGACACCTGGAACGCCCGAGGCTCTGTACCCAGGGCTGGCAGCTGGGTAACATCCACCAATGTGCCTGGCCTCCAGCCCTGTTTGTTGTTACAAGGGCCACTTCTTGTCACTGGTTGGATGAGTTACCCAACCTGGAGTTTCTGGTGGCCTAGTGGGAGAGGGTGGAGAGAAGGAGCTGTGTAGCTACATTGCCAAAGTGTGCCTTAACTATCCATGCTCTGCATCAGCTCTTGGGATGGAAACACCTGGAGCAAAGCACCTTCTTTAAATGTAAAAAAATAATGGCAGTGGGAACTAGAAAAGGTGGGAGTTTCATAGAAGCATTCTCATATCTGGCTGGGAAGACTGTACAAGAGCTGAGGTCTGAGGTCTGGACACATTTGCGGCCTGTTTTGGGCCTTGATTGCTTCATCTGTGGCAGAAACAGAGATACAGTTGAGAGTGGGAGCAACAGCCCTGCAGTGGGGACAGGGGAGACCTGCAGGGGTTTCTCCCTCTGGCCTCATTCCACCATCACATCCAGCTCCCTATAAAATATGTAGGATGATCCTGCACCAGGCTGCAGCTGCTCAGCTGTCTCAGCCCCACCTGCCTGCTCCTCTGAATTCTTGGCAAAGGACCTGACTGCATCCTGAGAGACAGGATCAGCCTGGAAATGAATCTTTGCCTTCACCACTGGCATTGAAACAAGAGCCTAGGAACTACACCACTGCCAGTAGTCTGGGGCATGCTGAGGGTCCCCCCACAGCCCAGGGAGGTACCCCAAGAGGGACTCCAGCCCCGTCCTGGCCTGCAGAAGACATTTGCAAGCAGCCATGCTGCTCCAATGCCCTTGACTTGGAGGGCAGTCTGTTGAGTTGCTGATATACTGATACACCTATAATTCGAAGGGGTGATGTGATAGAGTCTTTCCCTACCTCCCACCCACTCCCTCCCTGCCACATTCCAGCTCCTCTCCTCTCCTCTCCTCTCCTCTCCTCTCCTCTCCTCCCTTGGGGATGTGTGGGGCACATATCAAAAACACAGATATTGAACTGTCAAAACTATTTCCTACAAGAAAATAGATTCATCAGCTTGCAGCACACAGGGTCATTGCCACATTTTCCCCTCGCGCCAGCACCTGCACATGCCGGCGCATACCCAATGCCTCTTCGCAGCACCGGCACTTTAGCTTGTAGCTCAGGGCCCTTAAGTGACTTTGAGAAATGGATAATCGATTATAATTCCACGGGCCTCTCTGCAGATTTATCCGGAGAATGTATAAAAGCCAGGGATTGGGAGAAGCGGGTCCTTCTGGCCAACACGTCAATTGCCTGAGCTTTTCGTGCCCAGCTCGGAAAATCGCATCCCGAGCACGACTCTGTTTAATCCATCAGTACACAATCAATGCACTCTGTAATCAACTCTTGATCACTTAATTTTACACATGTTGGCTGAATCCCTTTGTTTAATCACTAGATCAGGCCGCCTTGTTGCACTGCCCCCTCCCTGCTTAACCCTCCCTGACCCTCATCCCCTGTTGTCGGCACTACCAAATGCAGCCCAGAGCCTTCATTTCACCTTGAGGAAGAGCTCCCATGAATTTAGAGAGTCATGAGATGGCAGAAAGGGAAAGAGAAGGAGTGAAAAATAACACTGGAGAGAAAGAAAATATTTTCCCTTCTGTGTCTTCACAGAGCTTGTGCTGGCCTTTTCAATCCATGTAACAGCAACCACTGCCGGGGTTTAAAGAGCTTGATGTTGGGGTATGTGCACTGAAGCCCTGTAACATTCCAGGGAGAATGACCTTTTCAGTCCTTGTAACAGCAACCACTGCTGGGGTTTAAAGAGGAGCTTGATGTTGGGGTATGTGCACTGAAGCCCTGTAACATTCCAGGGAGAATGGGCACATTGGGGTGCCACTGGGAAGATACAGCAGCAAATGATGGGCACTCATCACCCAGCTGCATCTGTCACCTCAGCATCCTCCCCACCTCCTGATTATTTTGACTGTTTTAGCAGCCAGTGCCATTATGATCAACAGTTCTTGATCTTTCCCTCCCAGAGGCATCCTTGGGAGCATCACTCCCATCTCACCAGAGTTCATCTCCCTTTTTATGGCAAGAGCATGACCCTTGGGTTGCGAACGCATGTAAACACAGCTATTTGGCATTTTTAGCATGATTTGTGTCACTAGCCTGGTGCCATCTCACCCTTCGCATGTGTCAGTGTCCGGGGGATGCTCATAGGTGGAAATGTCTGATGGCCGACAGTGAAATGCACTGGGATTTTGCAAGAAGAGTTTGTTGCACATTAATTGTGTGATGAAAGCCTGGAGCTCAGAGATAGGAGGACCGCATAATTGCAATCCAAATCTGTGACTGGACACATAGGTCACACAGCACGTTCCTCCTACCCAAGCAGCACAGCAGTCATTCCCAGCCCAGTTACATCTTCCTTTTTAAAGAGGCCTCCGATTTGGCATGTGGAGTAACTGCTGCTCATTCCTGCAGGAATAAATTATGGGATATGCTTGAACAAGAGGGATCTGGAAGCACAATTGCCAGGGGAACGTGCAAATGTTAGCTTTGCACAGGAAACTCGCACAGAACTGTGTGTTGACACCAAGAGGCCAGTTATAGGACAAAGCAGGCACGGATGTTTAAAGAGAATTCCAGTTGCTATCCTATAGCAAATAGCCTTCAAAGAGCCCCTGGAGCTCTTGGCTTCTCAGCATGGAAAGAGGAGCTTGTGCAAGATGAAACACAAATAAATAGTTTACCATAGAAAAGATATCCAAGGCAAAGAGTGAGATGCAAGTTTTAGCTCTCACATTAGCCAGCTGGGGTTTTATTGGTCCCCAAATAAAAGCTGTAAATAAAATACAAACCTAACCTGCATATTGTCAAGCTACATTTAAAAAAAGCCCACAACTTAATTGCACTCAAGAGCACCAAGGGGCGAAGTCATGCACAGTGCATCACAAGGCAGCCCACAGAGCTGTTTAGTAAAGTGTAAATCCAAGAGCTGAACAAGTGGAACCTTTTACCTTGGGATCTGCCAACATGCACAGATTACTCTGCATTTGCTAGATAGCTCATTCTGCTCCAGAAACTCTTGGTAATGGATTTGTAAGGAAAAGGAGCACAAAATGCTCTCTTCTCTGCTCACACTGACTGAGGACGGATGGGTAGTGAGTCGGATGATAAGACTCCATCTCCTTGTTTCCAGCCTCCTGTCTGGCCACAGGCAAAAGTAATGCTGCACTTTAGGGAGGCACAGGCCAGGTGACAGGGACAGCAGCTCCAGTTGGAATATGCCAGCAGGGAATAGGTAAGCCACCAGAACATCTGCCCCTCCTGTCCTGACTGCTGAGGGTTCCCAGGGAATCCTGTGCCAACCTCTGCAATGCTCCTGGGGTGCTTCAGAGCAAGGACAGTCTTCCCTCCACATCAGGCTCTCATCCCTCCTATGCAAAGCTTAGCTGCTCTTTTCATCCACTTTTTCTTTCCACTGCCTTCATTCTGTAAACTATAATACATGCTGATATGTTGATAACATCAAAATTAGCTCACCTGGCACACTTTCAGAATCACTTGTCCCAGCAAATCTATGCTTGGGATCTGATCTGGGCTTCACCTGACTAGTGTCTGCAGGGCTTTTTTCCCAAGGTCTGCTCTTGTTCAAGGCAGTCTGACTTCCAGGGGATTAGAGAAATTCAAACTAGGTCATTCTGTCCCCAGAGTCCCAGGTGGACCCTCTGAACCCCTGGCCAGGGACTACTCTTCTTCCTTATCCCTTGGCACAACAAACACTGTCTGGGTTGGGGTCCTGTGCAGGAGCAGGGCAGGATGAGGCCTCACATACACATCCCAAGCAATCAGGGATGCTGCTCTGCCTGGAGAGCTAAGTGCCCAAGTGGAGCATGCAGGATGGGAAGCCAGGCAGAGATGGGATATGCCCAGGCTGGAAGAAGGTACTGTCCAAGCTGAGGATGTGTTAGCAAATCCTGGTCCAGCAGCAGTGATCCCTCTAGGAAGAGCAGGAAAGACTTTGCTGCAAGCCAGCTTGGAGGAGAAGGAGAACAGGGATTGAGGAGAGCTTTCCCCACTCAGCCACATGCCAGCACAGGCGATAACAGTGTCACATCCCTGCCACTGTTTTCAGGTGGAGAGAGGGAAATGAAGAAAAAAACCCCAAAACAACCTGCCAAGGACTAATTAATATTTAATTTACTGCAAAATGTACTTATTATTCCCAAGTAATTGGCCGACTGCACAGCTGTGACCACTAATGAACAGAGGGGGGGCAAGACGCAGGGACAGGAGGTGGGTGGGGGGAGCACAGGGGTGGTGGTGTCTTTGATCAGACCCTGCTGCCTGCCTTTTAATGTGCATAATAAGAAAACTTAAACAGCTTTGATTTTTTTCCCCAAGATCTAAAAATGGCTGTGATGCCACTAATGGATTGCGTTTAGCTTATTGCACTGTAATTGCCCTATTATCGCTGCAACTTTAACAAGGGGGGAAAAAAGGACTTTGGAAGATGGCATTTGCAAATAGGTTGTTGAATAGCACTGCTGCTAAACACAGAGAACACAGTGAGTCCTCCTTATTGTGATTCCTAGCATAGATTCCCAATACCTGAGGCACTCAGCATCCCTGTCTCTATTGCTGCTTTTCGCTCTGTGATTGAACTATTGGCTCATTTAACTCTAAGGATGGGAAATATTTTTTTACCTGCTAATAGAAGCGTGGCTCGGTTGTGGCCCAGCGTAGATTTTTAGATCAGTTTTTCTTGATGGCTTATTCTGTGGAGAGAGTTAATTTCACCCCAGTGCAAAGTACTTAAGTGGGATTTAAGTGGCATGGGAGTCTTTTGCTGACCCTGCAGCACAAGGTGAAATCTGCCCTAAGAGCCTTCCCTCCCCAGAGAGAGATGCTCAGCACAAAGTGGGGACACGTCCTGATGCTTCAACCTCTTAATCTGCTGCTGGGCTCTGGTGTTTCACACACTGTCCTGACCTGCATAGGCACAGCTTTTGGGGACAGGGACAAACTCATCCCTATACCCAGGCTGCCTTGGCTGATGCATGAGAAAATGTCTTTGCTAGATTGAGGGGATGTGGAGGAGCATGGGAAAGGTATTGAAAGTCTAGGTTCTATCCACACCATAGAATGCCATGCCCAGTATATAAACTGGAGGGAATTACCTGGAAATGGGACCGATCTGGATTTGGGAAGAGAAGTCTGGCATTGGTCAGTGAATGGTGAGCAATTGCATTCTGTATCACTTGTTTTTCCTCCTTTTATTATCATCATTATTATTTACCATTATTATTGCATTTTACTTTATTTTCAATTACTGAACTGTTCTTATCTCAGCATACAAGTTTTACTTGGATTCTCCTTCCCATTTCACCAGGGTGGCAGGGGGAGGGTGGTGCATGGTGCTTTATCTCCAGCTGGGCTTAAAACCATGAGAGTCATGCCGTCCCTTTGATGGAAACATGTGGCATCTTGCTGCTCACACAAGCCTAAAAACAGGTTGAGCAGAGCAAAAGGAAATGCACTGAGAGCAGAGAGCACAGGCTCCCTACCTGCAGGATCCTGGTGTTACACTCCTCAGGAAGCTGCAGACAAGGATGGGCTGGAAGGGCAACCCTCACCCATGGGTGACTACCACAAGAATAATCAGCTGAAAACAGCCTCCCATGCAACGCAGTCCCAGTTGATACCCAAAATTACCCACATTTGGCTTGAAAGCAACCCCTGCTCTGCTTCTTGACTACACATTGTGCATTATCCCCACAGTAAAACTGAAATGGCAGCAGAAAACGGTATGCTAACCCAATAAATAGTAACAGCCCCCCTTGGAGGCATTAGAGGGGAGTGTGTCAGCAGTGAGCTGGCCACATAAGTACCAAGGGAGCCACACAGCCAGAGGATGCTATGGGCTGCAAGGTGAGGAGTAGTCTGGGTGCAGTGGGATTGGCAGAGCAGCCCTCTTTCCTGCTTTCATGGCTCCTCTCAGAGGGGGAAATTCAGACCAAGCTGTCAGGTCTGACCATCAGTGCTCTACTAACCCCTGCTCCATGAGCCTTGTTCTTCTGTGGGTGCTGAGCTGCAGGCAGAGGTAATGCCTCACTTCCCAAACTCTCCATCCCCATCTCTGCCTGAAGCCAAGCAGCTTTTTCTGTGTCTCCCTTTTGAGCTCCCCCACTCCTCCCCTCTCCCTTCAGCACTCTTGTGCTGGTGGAACCAAGAACCAGACACTGCTTGAAAATCCTCCCCAAAACCACATTTCTGCCTTGCTCCCAATTGGCAGATCTTGCAAAACAAAAACTGCCACCAGACCTTCAAGGGGAAAAGCAATTTTGGTTGGGCTCTTGCCAGGCTGAGCTGGTGTTGGCCTCGAACTGCTGGATTTTCCTTGCTGGGTGCTGGCTCTCAACCCATAGAGTTTTATTTTGGATTTTATTAGACCTGATCAGAGAGGTGCTTTTTTTGGGGGTGTACAAGGCGGCACTCAGACGCCCCTCAGCATCTGCCAAAACAATAATTACCATATATTTGATTAGTGCCTTGTGTGTGAGGAGGCTGACACTTTGTAACCACGAATGGCCACTGGGAAGTGGGGCAGCACTACCCCTCTTTCCCAAAAAACTGGTGCCTTGTGGCCATGACATGACACAGGAACTCAGGACCAGAGATTGCTTGTTTGATCTCATTAATCTTCCTGTGCTTTAAGCGCTCATTCCTAGAAAGAAGATCAGAATTCCATGTATGTCCCATGTTTTAGTTTTCTTCTCTGTTCAGCCTTTAAGCTCAATGGGACTGTGCACTGCTGCTAAAGCAGTCCCACCTAAGTCTCAAGAAAAACATAAATAACATTATAAATAATAAACTCCCCAATAATATAATAAATAATAAAAAATCTATAAATTTAAAAAAAAAGGGGAAAAAAAAGTCAGGCTCTGGCTCCCAGTTCTCTCCTTGCCTGGGTCAACTTCTGTCCTGCTGCTTTTCTGAGCTGGACCAGACAGGATGATCAGGAGCAGATTCCAGGTCAACCTGCCCCATCAATATCCCCAGTATGAGCACTGCGGCTTGGACACAGACACAAAAATCCAGCACAGGCAAAAGAAAATCAACACAACACCCCAGGGAATTTAAAAATCTGGCCAGATAGGCACTATTGATAGAGAAATATAAATGCTGCTATTTCAGTGGCAGCTTCCTCAGCCCTAAACCTGAGCTGCAAAGTGGATTGTTGGATTCGATTTGTCAAACTGGGAGGCTGGCAAGTTTGGGCAGCTTCAAAGACTGTGTTTTATGGAACCTTTCAGGAACCCTCAATAAAAAATGTATTAGATTAGTAATTTGAGTCCCAAATGACCAATTTGAAACGATTGCTTTCTTATGATTTTTCTGAAAGTGCCTGTTTCGTGAGAAATTGCTTGAAAAATCAGACAGAGTTTTTAGAGACAATTGTAACAGCACACACGAGGGCTGGGCACGATGGGTTAGGAGAACATTCATTTAATTGAGAAAGGGAAAAAAATCCTTTGTAATGCTTCTTCCGTCTTTCTTTGACTCCTGCATTACCATAATAAGGTCTAATTCTGCATTAATTCCCCAGAAGGGAAAGCGCCTTGCTCAGCCCTGTATTCAGGTGGGGAAAGTGTGGTGTGGGAGGGAGACACAATTTGCCAAGGTCATGTGTCCTGAGCAGAGCTGGGACAGGAGCCCCTTGCCAGGTCCCCTGCAGGTCCCAGTTATGGCTCCTTCCCAGCAAACTGGTTTTATCCCTCCCTGCTCAGCTCAGACCTGCCAGTGCGGGATGTCTGTGGGAGCACGGGAGGGCCAAGGGGCAGCCGGGCGCTCGGTGGAGGTTTATGCTTCGCCATACGGGGATGTATGCAACACAGAGTTCTCACAAAACTGTGAGCTGTGCCTTACTAATGTTAATACTAAAAACCCTAATGGAAAATGCCATTTAAGTATGAGATGCACCGGAAATTAAGTGTATTGTGACCTCCTTAGGCCTCTTTCAACCTAAATTATCCTACAACTCCACCACCCTGCAGTTATCTTAGTTTTTGCTCTCTGGTTTCTGTGCTTTAAGGACCAGGCTCAGAGCACATACTCAAGCTTTCTGGACTGCAGGGCTCAAAGTGTGCATTTTCCATTTATTTAAAGGAAAACTGAGATTCTTATACCATCATTTCATTGCAGAGGCTGAAACTTTAAGAAGCAAAATTAAAAAAAAAAAAATCCTGAGAGTCTTGTGATAAACTTGTGAAAGTTGGCAGTCTTGAGAATGAATCACCCTTGGATACTGCTACCTGGAAGGTATTAAGGAATTACAGTATGGCCTAATTAGGCTTGTTAGCAGAGCAGGGCTGATTAAGAAAGACGCAGAATTTGGAGGAGAAACCAGAGAAGGACTAACCTACCCTCCAACCTTTTCTCCTTATCCTGTGCAGTAAATCCTTCATACCCTCTATGCTTTTTTCTGTTTCCTTCATGCTGCTTACTTCCTTCAGGATACTGAAGGAACTGTGTATGTTTTGCTCAGTGATTAAGCCCCAGGCAGCATTGGGATTGAGGGCATTTTAGGGTACTTCCAGGTGTAGAATGATGGAACAAACCCCTGGCTTTGTCTTGCTCAACTTATCAATTTCATCACTAATGAAAATGCAAAAAACTTGCCCAGATCACTGAAATATCTTTATTCTTTTTCTCCTTAACTGCTCCTATTGAAGCAATATTTTAAACAGGCCATTTTTAAGACAGGAGAATACCAACCAGTAGGTTTTGCATAAATGGCAATTTGCAAAACTGCAAAGGTGACATTTTTGACATGAACATTTAACAAAAAATTAATATTTTGTCTCTTTAATAAATGGGTATTTGCAAGAGAGAATCCATTATAAAAAGGGAGCTAACTCAAGGTTCTTGGAGCCATTTCCATCAATTGCTATAAGATTTATATGTAAATATGTTAATGGTACTATTAATAATTTAATGGGGGCATGGCAAGCTGTGTTTACATAATAAATATGATTAAGTGTTTCCCCCGAATGAAGTTGCTGAACTGTCACACTACCCCAGGTTATTATCAACATGGTTTTAAAATGTTAATCAGGCAATCAGAAGGAAATAGTCCCCATCCCTGCTGGACCATCCAAGTTGTTTTAAACACAGACTGCGTCAGATGGTCCCAAAACCTCCCACCACTGCTGCAGAGATACAGCAAAGGCGTGGAGATTCGCTAACATGCAGGGACAATGTTTTATCTGCTTTTACTTTTTACAAGGGTGGACTAAGATCAACCACTTGAATGGAATCACTTCAGATTTACTTGAGTGTAATTGAGAAGAAAATCTCGTCTGAGATAATTAAGTCGCTGAATATGCTTATCGCTCCTTAAATCCACTGTGCACGGAGCAGGGAGAATTACACAGTCCTTGGGCGGTAGGAACAAAGCAATTTCTGGGATGAGAAACTGCTGCAAACTTCAGCAAATTCCTACCTTGCTGGACCTTATCCACCTGGACTTGCAGGATCCTCCTTTATTCATCCATCACTTCTCTCCCAATTCTTGCTGGAGTGAGGTTTTTTGACAGCTCAGACAAAGCCACTCTGGAGCTTCTGGAACTGGACCGCAGAGGGGTCGTGGCTGCAGCCCCAGGCTAAGCCCTCAAACAGCCACCCCAGCTTGCCCACTGAGTCCAGCTTGCCAGCTTCCAGCAAAAGCCTTTAGTGTGATCAGGCAAGGGATGGAAAGGGTTAATTTAACCGCAGTGCAAGGCCAATCACGCTGAGGTGTCAAACTATAATTTTATATTAGGGCCTGTAATAGTTACTAGAGTTTTACTACAATAACTACATGTCCAAGCAGAGTTTAATGAGAAAATCTATAGTTTTGCTATGGTATTTTCTCTTAGTTTGCATAATTCCCTGAATGCAACCCAGTAAAGCTTTTGACCCGAGATAATAAAAAGGTGATAAAAATGGGCTGTAAAACCCAGCATATACATATATATATATATACACATATATTAAACAGCCACTACAAAAATTATGAGTAATTTCCACAAGACAAAATGAAACAAAACCCCTCTTCAGATGCAACTAAATCAGAGGAGCACAAAACTAAATTAAACAGATAAATTTAAGCCATAAACAACCCCAGAAATGTGGGTCATGGAGCTGGTCCTGCCTGAGCTCAGCCTGGCTGCTCTGGAGACAGCAACTGCTCCCATGAGGGATGCTCCTGAGTGTATCAGGCACACAGGTGTGGGCTGGTGTGCACATCAAAGAGAAGGGATGGGAATTTGCCTGAGGGTGGGAGTAGCCCCCAGCAGGAGTGTTAATTTTCAGAATTTAATTCATACTCTGTGAATCAGAAACAGGAGCAGTCTGAAGCACTGTACTGATAGCTGGACTGACAGACAAGATGGTAGCAAGGTAGGCTTTTCTCCCAAGGACCTGCAAACAGGAGGGCAATTAATGGACACTCTATTTGGATACTCAAATTGTTCCACAGAGCTCCATGTTTCATTTCAGGCAGACTACATCTGTTTCACCCATTTTTGACTTACAAAGCACTGTCCATTGGTCTGTGCAATCTCAGATCTCTCTGTGTTAGCATCTTTTCCTCCCAGGTGGAAATTCTGGTGTGCAGCTAAAGGAAACCCCATGCAGGAAGGCAGTGGAAGAGCTGGAAGACCAGCTTTTAAACCCCACCCTAGACATGTTAAGAAACATGTATGTGGAAATGGATGCATGTTCAGGTCCCAAATGACAGGTGCACCTGCAGGAAAGTCCCAGCCAAGGGCCACACATGGCTGGGGAAGAGTGAGCCTGTCCAACACCACTGTCAGCTAACCAGAGACAAAATGTGGAAGCACTTGCAGCTCATAGCAGGAAGGGTGCTGAGTATAGGAATGGCCCCTGGTCTGCAAATTGCCTGGGGAGACACGTCTGTCTGGGTGTTCAGAGCTGGCAAACTGCATCAGCTCATCCTGCACAACCCTCACACTGAGAGCTGCTCTCTCAATATTCCTGTATCCCTTTCACCTTGGTTGTTCCCTATACATATCAGGTATATCAGATATCCTTTGTGGCAGTGAGCTCTCATGAACCCCCCCTTACTCACCTCCATGGTAACTCCTGAAAGCTACTGGGAAATGCAGTACCCGTCCCAATGAGGTCAGGGTACCACTGATTTACACAAAGATTTCACCAAGGAAGACACAAGTGTGGGACTTGAGTCTCCAGGCTCCTGGTCCCCCATTCTGACCTCGGTTAAACCTCTCCTCCCACTCCCCTTGTCCATGGGGGTGTGATCACAGAGCCAGAGCCCTGCCAAGTATAGGCTGGTGAAGGAGGGAGAAGGCTCCTTGGCTGAAAGGCACACAAGAAGGACACACTAAATCATCACACACTCTCTGCATTTCCTCCTGCACCCTGCAGCTGGTTACAAGGAGGTTTGGATTGTAAATACAGCAGTAACTTTCTCCATAAAAGTCAGCCTCTTCGCCAGAGCCATCAAGGGATGGCACAACCCAGTGCTTGGGATCTAATAATAACAGCATCTTTCATTGCTACGGCATCTCCTGCCCTGAAGGCTACTGAAGGGCTTCACAAGCATGCTCTGCACATTTGGATCTCATCCTGAAACGCACCCACCTCCAGGGGCAGGCAAAAACCATTATTTACAGGAAGAATTCATGGGGGGTAAGGCAGAGTGAGCTGCATGGACACCTATTCAGGACATGGTAGCGAACACAAAATATACCTTGGAGATTTTTATGTGCAAAAGCAGTTTGGCTTGGGATTCTGCATCACCCTGAAGATGGGGACATTTCACACATCTGTACCTTGAAGCACCTGTCTTATACACAGAGAATGGCTGGAAGTTTCCCTTCCCACCTCCCTTCCCCACCCAGAGGCTTGCAGTGTGGGGGAGATACCTGGAATGGGCTGCCACCTCGTGAAGAGCACTGGAAGGTGGGTCAGGTGTGCCAAGTGCCACCTGCCCTGACCAGTGGCCCCTGAGGTTCATCTCCATTGGGTCCATCTTTCTGGCAAGCTCCTGGCTCTCTGTCACCCTGCCAGCTCTGGGCTGTCCCTGTCCCGTTCCCCCATCAATCACCCACAACGGGGATGATGTGTTAATGTTTTTCCTATAGACAGACACATTATGTTTCCACACTGCCTCTGCACACGCCGTGTTTACGCCCCTTCTCCCTCCAGGGAGTAAATCAAGCAAATTGATGCGAGCCATGATTAATTGTGTATCTCGGACCAATCTTTTACCGAGTCCCTCACACGGGCAGGTTGTTTTCCCCCCACCCTCCCCGACGTACAGGGGAGAGGAGATGGCGCTCCGCTCGCTCCCTCTCGTGCAGTTTGACGGATAGAGCCTGCCCGGGACGCGGCGAGATAAATTTGAAAGGCCTGCGCCGGGCTGTCAGCGTTAAAGATGATGAATGTGGGAGGTGAGGCGGGAGGGACCCGCCGAGCTCGGCGTAATGGATAGGGCTCTTTGGGAATGGATGCTCGCCCGGCGATTCTGCGTTAATCTCCGGGCTCCGCCGAGGTGCCGCCAACTGATAACAAGGAAATAGGAATGACAACAATTTTTAGCCGAGAGATTCTTCACAAAAATGCCAACCTGCTGGAGGTCTGACAGGCCCTGATTGAATGGGAGCAGGGAGGGGGGGAGCCTGCGAGCACCTCTTGACTAACATGCAAAAGATGGATCATTTCATTCCCCTGCCTGACCATCTACATTTATTATCATTTCCCTTAATTCTGCCTCGCTTAGATACCTGTCAGCACCGTTTCTCTTCCAAGGGTCAGCTGATGGGATGTGAGAGGGGCCGAAGACCTGGTCTCTCCACCAGCTCGGGAAGCAGGAGCATCATGGATGTGGCTGCCCAGCCCTGAGCTTACCTGGACACACAGATGGGCAGATCTCCAGGACAGGCTTTGCTCCATGGCACTGTCCTGCTGCTGCTGCTGATGCTACCAACCAGCATCTGCGTTCCTGAGCTTTCCCTGCCTAGGGCCAGGAGCCTGAGGATGCCTGATCCCTGCTCTCACCACCTCTGATGGCAGAGAGTGTTCTGTCTCCTCCAGCCAAGGCTTTCCAAGCCACATCATGGTGATCACAAGCCTGGTTTCACATGCCAGGAGCCCTTTGCTGGGACTCAGCCTTTGCTCACCCACCCCAGACACCACAGGCTGTCCCCAGCTGGAAAAGACCCATCTGCACCATGTGATGTATTTAAGCCCATAGCTTTGCCCAGGCTCAGCAAAGAGCCTCACTGCATCCCACTGTGTTCACGCAGTAGGAACCAGAGATGGAAATACAGCGAGGTCTCTCTCGGCCTGAGCACAGTGGGATGGGATCTTGGTGAGCCCCTAGAAGGGCTCTTTGCTGCTGGCAGGAGACATTCCATCTCACTTTTTAAAGCTTTCTGCCAGAGCCTGTTAGGTCCACAGATGGTGTCTGACCCACCAATCATCATCTTGGTCCTTAGCTACCCTGGGGACCCTTTCATGGGATGTTTGCTCAAATGAAACTCCTGCAAAGGGTACTCTGACCACTGAGAGATCCTGAGGTCCAAGAACCTGGAAGTGACAGCACAAGCTATGGCACTGACCAGAGCAAGGACAGCGCTGGGGACAGGCACAAGAAAAGGGACACTGACAGGCAGGGCACAGCTAATATGCACCAGAACTGCCTTGAAGAGGGCTGTGATGGAGGGGACCCTCCAAGGTCATGCAGCACCCTGAGGTCTGTGTCCTGCCATGTGCCCGGGCTGACCCCACAGAGCACCTCAGCACCTGGAGCAGGAGCCTGGCACTTCCAGGGTCCTTCACAGCTGCATCAGTTTGATCGGGTGGAGAAATCACCACATTCACCAGCAAACATCCAGGCACACTGGGCTGCATAGATTTCTTCCTTGGGATTATGTGTGGATACAGACACCAGACTGTCCTCAAATCTCATCCTTTTCTGAGTGCTCCTGGGTTGACCTGCACCCTCTTCCTCTCCCTGCAGCCTCCTCTTCCCTCTGTAGACAGTGCTGGTTCTTTAATGACCCTGATCATACAACTATTTTCTGGCCACACATAAACGCTTTCATTCCCCCCCCTCCTCACCCCTGACTGCCATCACCGTATTAAAAAGCAACCCGCTGCTGGGAATACATTAGTGACTTGCAGCAGATCCTTCTTTGCAAGGATAATTACAAAAAATAGAGGGACAATAACTATTAATATTTTATTGCAGTATTTAATGAGCTAAAGCAAATCATCTTGCACTCCACTGGAACGACATGCTTTGTCATTCTTACGTTCCCTCCATCATTTTCTCTGGCTCCCCATCTGAGAAGCCCTCCCTGCTTTCAAGTCCTCCTCACTCAATTTATATTTCCTCTAGTTGCTTTTCTCCAACTTGAAAAAGGACCTTGCTACTTTCTGGGGCTGGTGAGCTCTCCCTGCCAGCACATCCACTTGTACCCAATGAGTCCAGGGAAAGAGCAACCCCTTTATCTTAGCAGAGTAAAGCTGCCCTTTCATCTCAGGTGTTTATTGTCTCCATTTCACATGCAAGGAAACCGTTTCCAGAGGTTAAAGAATTACTTTTAAAGGCACTTTGGGACTCCATGGGACTTGTGTCCTTGCTTTTGACAGCCTTGCATGGTGTAGGTCACCCACAGCTCAAGAGGGAGTCGGTGGCTGAGCAGGGGACAGAGACTCACCCCACTGCCAGCCCAGAGCATGAGACAGGCTTGCTCCCACACAGCAAACCCACTGCCAGACAATCCAGGAGGCTGGGGACATGTTTAGGAAGGCTAATCCCTGAGCATGGCTCCAATTTGGGCAACCCTCCTTAGGAGCAGAGGATTTGAGGAGTGCTCTGCAGGGCACCAAGGCTGCCAGAGTGGCCCTGGGCATCTGTACCTCTGCACACCACAGAAGTCACAGCATTCCCATCTGATGGGCACAGGCCCATGGCAGATACTCACTGGGCTTCCCTGGGGAAAGCACCAATATGTCAATGTCTGCTTTTGTATTTCCCTAAATTTCGTTATTCCTGATTTTTGATCCATTCTGGTAGGAGAGAAATACCATGCAAATAATTCTATAGACTCCAAATATTAGTTTTATGTAATATAACATAATATAACATAATATTTCCATATTTTATGTACATAGTTAAATATATGTATATAGTAATATTGTTCCAATATATAGTTTTTCTCCCTTGCTCTCTCTCTGAGCCTATATAATAGTTCTATAGGCTCCTATATGTAAGTCCCAGTGATCTGCATCCAAGAAAGCTACGCCCCAATCATTTAAACACTTCCTAATGCTCAAATATCTCTCCTTCTTTACTTTTGAAATCCACACCTCTCCTTTGGCTGCCCTGCCCTTCCAGGTAACGTCCATTTGCGTCCCAGCCACTTCCTGGTCCTTCCTGTCTGCAGGTAACATGAGCATGCAGGGGCAGGGCCCAAAAATACAGAGCACAGCACCTTCTCCAGGCTGGCAATAACCCTGGAAAGAGCATTAGCACAAAGCTCTGTCATCTTCTCGCACATTCATTACTTTTGAAATCCACACCTCTCCTTTGGCTGCCCTGCCCTTCCAGGTAACGTCCATTTGCGTCCCAGCCACTTCCTGGTCCTTCCTGTCTGCAGGTAACATGAGCATGCAGGGGCAGGGCCCAAAAATACAGAGCAGAGCACCTTCTCCAGGCTGGCAATAACCCTGGAAAGAGCATTAGCACAAAGCTCTGTCATCTTCTCAGTGTCATTTCATCCTGCTGTGCTGGCCAGGCACCAGGAGCAGGTTTAACCCACTGCAACAAAAAGATGCTTGAGGGAAAGACACTATTCCCCTGGAGGAGCACAAAGCCAAACCAGGACATTCATGTATTTGTGTCCCCTAATAGATAATGTTACCATGTGCTTAACGCCTTGTCACACACAAGCCAAAGTCAATCAGGCTTTACCAACACAAGCAGCCCTTAAAGGGTGTCCAACCCAAACAGATCTGAAACAAGACAGTTTCATTTTAAAAGGACTCAGCAAGGTAAAATTAAAGTAGGAGTTGCTATTGGCACAATGACCTTTACCCACTAAAGTGTGAATAACGGAATATGTTTCCCTGAAAAATACCAAAAATATGTTATAGATACACATACGTATGTGTGTATAACCATAAATGCAATGCAGCCTCAAAACCACTCAGAATGTGCATCCCTGTCCAAGAGGAGCAAAACACAGGAAGCAGCAGCACTGCAGGCAAAGCTAAGGGGGGAGTTTTTGAGTGTTTCACTGGCTGAAAATCTGAGACCAGGTGCTCAGCTGGGATCATTTTGACACTGATTTCTATCAGCTGAACCAAGGATTTCAAGATGATGGGACCACAGTAACATGCGCTCCAGCTGGTCATTGCAGTCCATAGGTAACAAAATAGCAAGAGGGTTAAAAAAAGGGTTAAAAATTCTTTTACCTGACCTTCAGTTGCAGATGGCTGGGCTAACGGGACAGGGGACACAAGGAGCAGTTTCCCTGTCCTCCACAAATAAATAATTATCCCCCAGCCTCTGCGAGCAGAGCAGAGATTTAATGTGCTGACAGCCTGCATTTTTTACCTTTAGTCAATACAAGAAAGGCCCCAAGACTATGATTCCCAACATCTGGATTCCATCAATATGTGATCTGTCATGATGTATCGGCATCCCTCCCTCTCTCCAGATTGAGCAATGCGGCTGGTTTTATTAATACGTCAAATACATTATCCGTGTAATACACTTGTCTGCCTCTGCCCTCCCGCTGCTCCCACACAGCAGATTTGAATGTATGATGAATCAGTTTGCATTACACGTCTGTACGTCATAATTTGTCAGGATTAATAGAACTGTGTGCGTGGGGTGGGGGAGCGGGAGGGAGCGCGTTGTGTGTGTTTAGTGCAGAGATGTCTGTATCACTTATTTATCTCTGCCCAGGCCGCTGGCTTCCCGGAAAACAGCGAGCACAGCACATCTGGGAATCGCTGAGCAACCCAGTGCTCTCGCAGGCGCAGTCCTGCCCACTGGTCGAACTGCGGAGCCGTGGGAAAAGGGGTGATGGGGGTATTTTGGGTGCCTCTGACACACTGGGGTTTCCACGGTCCCATGCACAGGGTTGCGTCCGCCATGTGGTATGTCAGGCACCAACCACAGGGACACAAGGAAGGTGACACAAAGGCTCTCAGTCTTCCTTCTGGGTCTGACAAACCATTGTTACATGACCTGAAGCACAACTCTTTGCCTCAGTTTCCCTGTGCATTACATTTACCTCAGCCTTCAGTGATGATTCCCTGTGTGCCTTGCAGAAAGTAATTTATTTTCACTTTGCAAGTGACTTTCGGTCTTAATTACTTATGGCAAAGAGTTGGGAGCCACATGTAGCTGATGAGAAGCACCAGAGCCAGAGGCAGCTGGTGGGAGTGGCATTCTCCCTAAGACCCAGTGAAACATGGCCAGAAAAAAGGCTGGGGCTCAGTAGCAGGTGCTGGTGCCATCGCCCCTTTGCAATAGAGTTCACTTCTTTGTAGGTTTGCAGTTTTAGGTTTTCCCTGTAAAACACCAATTTCAGCCATAAGCTTTATTTAGGGTATATTACATAGGATTTAGTGGGACCCATAAGAACCTGAGAACACAACTCCCCATGCTGTTGCCTCCCAAGGGTGACCCAGCATAACCAGCGAGAGCGGCCTTCAGCGGGCACATGTCTTCTCTGCCACATCACCCAGCTGATGGAGAGCTGTTGCTGATGGCCCTTGGGGCCCCAGGGAATGCTCACCACAGGGCCTGACACCCTGCCACAGCATCCTGTTTGGTGTCTCTCAGTTTGCTCCTGATGAGCTCCCGTGTCCACCCAGGACAGCCCAGCACTGCGTGGAGCTCCTGGCTCTCGGCCAGACAGCCCTGTCAGTGCAGCGCTTTGCTCCGTCTCATTACCACGGCCTCACACCAGGACTAATTATTCTGAACGTTAGCTGGTCTCTCCTGCCCAATGTGGCGTGGCCAAGAGGAGGTGTGAGGTCTGCTTGCTGTCCTTGTGCTGGGTCTTCATCCCAGTGCTGATGGTAAAACTGCTGGGACCACATCCAGTCCCCTATGGCTTCCCATGAAGCTGCCCATGCCAATGCACTCAAACCAGGGATTTGGGGATATGGAGCAGGGAGCACCTGCCTTGGCATCTGCAGAAGTTAAGTCAGGTCAGAGGGAGAGGGCGGTGAACAAATCTCAGTGTGCCAACACACCTCCTCACTGTCCCCCCCATGCTTCTCCAGCCTGTTTCAGTTCCACTGCATGAAATAAAGTGGTAAGTGATGACCTTAAAAACCTGCACAGTATAAATATAATGTCAAATACCAGCATTATGGATAATTACAAACTGTCTCAGGTGAAGAACAGTGATACTTTACAGTATTTTCACTGCTGTTACTTTGCTTGCAGCAAAGCTGAGCAGAAATGTGGGTTCAAAACTCTCATGTGGTGTTGATGGCAGCATCTCACCACAGTAAGACCCCATGAAAGTGGCTCACGACCTCCTTGCAGAGTGTGAACCCCACAACAGACTACCTGAAATCCTACTTCCACATCAGGGGAGTAAGGCCTGCCCCCTCTGCCCTCAACCAAGGTCCCACAGAGGCCTGACTCTCCCAAATTAGTAATATGTACCATGCCTTGCAAGGGGTTCTGCAGGTGAGGCTCTTGACCGGCCCTCCTACCTACTGAAAGGGTTTAGGTTGGGCTAGAACTGGGCCTCTCAACCAAAGCACATTAGAAACTTTTAGACAGGAAACTAAACAAAAAAGCCCTGATTTGCCCCTTTTTCTTCTCCAGAAGAAAGAATGGCCATGGGATGTTCTGGTTCAGTAAGCTCTTCTACCCCCAAAACCCACACCCTGCTGCAAGTCCCAAACCTACCACCTCTGATGGTTCCTTCAGGAGTTCCCATGTCCCTAAGGGTCCCTAAGAATCCCCAGATGTTCCTCTGCCAGGGCCACCACGCAGCCCATCCACGCCGGGGCTGGTGCCACCCTCCCTCTGCTCTGCTCCAGGGGACACCATGCTTTCATCCCCTCCCTGTGGTCACCACGTGGCCGAACTTCGTCCCCCTCCTCCCAGTGCTGCTTCCCAAGCACGGCTGGAGGATGTGACGTCAGGGTCCCTGAACAGGCAGCAGTCACCTCGCTTTAATAACAGCTCCCAGAAACAATTGTACATTTACAACCCAGCGAGCGAGCTTGGCACGCTGAGCCCGCTCCCCTTCCAAGGCTTAATTTGATTTTGACATATTGGCTTGAGATTAAAGGGCTCTCATAAAAAAAGGAAAAAAAGAAGAAAAAACAACACCAAAAAACCCCAAACACACACATACACACACACACACATCTAGCCCCTCCACTGCCCCCTTTTCAGGGCTCAAGCAAAAGTGCTAACATTGTAATATTTTAAGTAGAGAAAATCCAAGTGTGCTTTACCCCCCGCTGGCTCTTATGCTGGGCTTATAAAAATTAAGTGGAAACCTACACAGCTGTAGGCTATAAATCCTTTGTCGCTAACACAGCCAGGCCTGGTACCTGCCTTCAAAAAAAAAAAAGAGAAAATAAATGCAAACTCCAAGAAGTGAGCAGCCAAAAAAGATGCATAGGGCTGGACGAGCTGGGCAAATTCAGGAGCAGCTGTTGGGACCCTGGGGACATCCCCATGGCCAGGGGGCTGCAGGGGGAAGTGAGGATGAGAGGAAAGTACCAGAGCATCAGGGAGAGCACAGCAAAGCAGTAAGAGCCCTCTCGGCTGAAGATCAATTAGCATCAATTACTGACTTCATTTAATTGTCGTAGAAGATGAATTTGTCATTTTTAGTCTGGAATTAATGGGAGACCTTCAACTTTCCCTTGGCAGCCCCATCAGGTCACTGAGTATTTTCTTCCTCCTTTTGCACACAGGAGAAATGTAGCCGCAGGGAGAAGAACCGAGAGCTGCCAGTGCCACCCAGATACCTGTCCCATCAGTCCTTCCCATCCCCATCCATCCCCTTGCATTCCCATCCACTGCCATTCCAAGCATGGAGCAAGGTGGCAGCCAGCCACGGCAACTGACTGGTACAAACACCTCAGATGGTTCTTGTGCCCTTACCAGCACTTCTGCCACCACCTTTCTTGTTTTCTCTTTTTATTTGGGCACCTTCCACTTTTTTTCTCCTCTTTCCCGCTTTCCGCCAGAAATTAATTTTGCAGCCGAGGGCTGCAAAGTGTTTACATTTTCCCCAGCAAACAGGCGACAGTAAACAATGAATGCTCGCAGATGAAATTGAATTTATAACTGCATTATGGGGCCAGATAACGCCCTAAAATAATACAACGATAAGGAAATTCGATTTGATTGCCACCACGAATCAGCTTGGGCCCATCTGCAGCCAGGGCCTTCCATAATAATTTTAAATTGGGTTTGTAAACCTTATTTGTCCTTAAATATTTCTGTCATTTTTCATTGCCAGAGACAGGTCCTTGGGCGCGAGGCGGCGGATTGGTCCCGCTGGAGCCACGCCAGGGTGCAGGCAGAGCCCAGCGGGTGCCCAGCGTGCCGAGTGGGCGCCGGGGCTGGCGGTGACAGCCACTCGTCCTATCCATCACTGTGTCGACGGCCAGGGAGGAATCTCAGCCAGGAATTGAGTTTGCCTCACAGGGGACAACTGAACAAATTAATAGACCATTAGCCAAGCAGTGACCTGAGAAATGAGGGTGCTCAGGCTCCCCACAGGTTTGGTAGGGAGGAAGGGGAGAGGCAATGGCAGTCCTGTTTTTGTCCCAAGGGGACAGTCCCAGTGCCCTGGGATGGGAGATGTGGGTGGGCAGCCAGCACAGCTCATTTGCAGCCCAGCACTGATTCACTCGAAAACAGCTGCAATGGTGTGCAGAGGCACTGCCAGAATGATGCAGGATTCTGATGGGTGGGAGATGGCGAGAGGCGCTGCAAGGATGATCCACAGTAATTCAGAGGGACAGCCAGGCAGCAGTAAAGTGAAAGGTAGGGAAAGAGTGAATAAAAGTCCCAATTCTCTCATTTCTGAGAATGTCCCACAGAAAGTCACTGTACAGAAGTGCTGCATGAAATGGTGCTGCAGCATGCACAAACAGCTCCCAGCTCCTCGGGGTTCAGGGGCACAAGACATCCCCTCCCCCAGTGGGTGACAGGTCCACGGTTCCTGCCAGGCAGACACTGGAGTCTGCATGCATCCCTGCCAGCTTCAGCCCTCTTCACACAACAAAAAAAGCTGAGCTGGGAAAGCACTGGGCAGCCCCTGTATCCCAGTCACCAGCTGGGGCTGCGGGACCATGCAGAGGACTGATCCCAGGAGGACATGATCCTCCTGCCTCCAAACACCACCAGGTGCCCAGTGCAGCATCTCTGCTCTGCACCCTCCCTCAGCCTGCCTTTATCATCACCATTCATTATCCAAATGACTATATTTATTAAGTTTCCTGCCAAGGCATTACAGAGTGGTCTGTAACAGAGATTAAAAGCAGAATAAAACACCAACATGATCTCTTCTCTAGTAAACAAAACGATAAACAGCCTCAGCACTGGCTATCAGAAACACACCAGCCATGGGAGGGACGCCAAATTCATTGCTGCCACAACAGGGACATAGCAGTGCCTCTGCTCTCAGAGGTGGGGTCAGAGCTGCACTGGGGCTTCTGCCTGGCCAGCTGCTCCCTACACTGGAGACCCAGCTGGTGGGGTAAAATCTTCACCCACCCTGCACCACCCCACATCAGCTGGGATGCTGAGCCCCACAGAATGTCCTGCCCTTCCTCTGCCCCTACAACCTGTAGGACAGAGACAGCTCAGGAATGTTCCTCTGTCAGTACTAACTGCCCACTCATGTCTGCCGAGCACAGCATCAGCCCCTGCAGCACGAGGCTGCTTGGTTCTTATTTTCAAAGGTATTATCTAAAGTCTGTGGAACAGGGTGCTTTATGAGGAGGCAGCAGGTTTCCTTTGTCTCTGCTGGAGATAATCAGGTGCAGATAGGATATATATTCTGTAAAAACATACACTCACTTCCACTCACCGGTTACCTTTTTCTGAGAGCTGCAAGGGTTTCAATTACCGGATTCTGGGATTTAGTGCCCAGGGCTTTTTGGTGTGCGTTAGATTTATTAGAAGGTTTAGTACCAGCGCAGGATTCACGCATTTACTCCCAGGAGCCCAGCTTCCGTTCACAGACCCTAAATCATGAGCTGAGATGGGCTATTGTCACTTAGGACATTAGCATGGTTAACGTATGTGAGGATGATTAATAGCAATATACATGCAGCCTCCCCGTCCTTCCCAAAGGCTGCTCTGCCACCTCTGCCCGAGCCAGAGGCTGCGAGGGGCACGGCCAGCTCACCTGCCTTCTCAGGGGGGCCACGTTGTGACCCCTGACAGGAGCCCCGAGTGCTCAGCACCACCCCAGCACCACTGCTTTATGCTGGGTTTTTGTTGTTATCGTTTGGGGTTTTTTGTTGATTTCTTGTTGTTGTTTTTTTTTGTTAAGATGAAGTGTTGAGGGTGCTCAGGGCCAAAGGTGTTTCCGCCAAGAGAGAGCTATGGGAAGCCCCTGCCTTCCCAGGGCAAGGGGAAGGTGCACAGGGGCAAGAAGGGGGCTGAAAGAAGGGGCAAGATGCAGGTTAGCAAAACCTGTGGGGAAAAAAAAATATTCTAAGGGTAAACCCAACCTTTCCTGCCAGGACCTATCCACCACCCTTTGTTCCCCAAAGGGTACCTCAGGCCAAATCTGTCACTGAAGGAAAGAGAAGAGCAGAGAGCTCTCTTTAATAAGCAGACAGCAGCCGAATAAACCAGCCCCTCTGATCCTAGCAGATCCCCTGAAAAATCCCATGGGATTATCCCACCTGTCTGCCTCATCCTCACATCTGCAGGAGCACATTCACATGTTGCAGTCCTCCTTATTGCCCCAGGTTACTGACAACAAGGCTAAAACTCATCACACAAGTGGCAGCCCAGCATTTCAGGGATACAGCAGCCTCTGCACTGTAGGTACCCGGGGCTTGAGGTGAGTCCTCAGCCCTGCTGCACTCTAGGGGAGACACAGCCACACTCCTAACGAGCAAGATCCTGATGGCTTTTGTCCTTTTTCCAATACTGTGCTACTTACATTCCTTCTTTTTTAATTAAAGCAGCCCCAGCTGATTTTACAAGCTTGCCACTGATTCTCTCCCAGTCTCTGTGTCTCTCATATGCTTGAGTGCTAGTATTAATTATTAGAGCCAATTTACTGTTTATACTCTGATGTTTTAACTAATTACCACTAATGGCAGACACCAGTGGGCAATCAACTTCATTTAGTTCCCAGTGCAAACCACTCATTACCATCTGAGAGGGAAAGGGAGTGCGCGGGAGGGATAAATAAAGACCAGGCTGCATGGGTGAGTGCCTGGTGATGAGCTGCAGCACTGGGGAAGTCCCTGCCGCCCCGGGCAGGCCTTTTGGCACGGCTCCGGGGAAGGATTTAAATCTCCAGCGTGCGTGGGTGGGCGGCAGGGGAGTGTTGCTGTGCAGAAGTGCCCTGCAGGAGCTGTGAAGATCGCTGGTTCTTCACTCCATGTGCTAAGTCCTGCCTTGGCACCAGGCAAAGGCTGTGAGCCTGGGCTACAGTTAACAGAGAGCCATGTGTCTTTTTCCTTGCATAGTAAATGGCTTCTTTTCCCTTCTAGGATTCATCCCCGGGGGAACGCAGCCCCTGCTTGTGTTCTTGGCTTGGTGTGATGCCAGATGGAGCCAGGCCTCCTGAGAACCAGGTGCCTCTGGTGTTAATCCTGCTGTGAGAGGAACGGTGGGTGTTGTGAAGTCAAGATGAGCTGGGGGTGAAAGGTCCCTGAGCTGAGCCTCCTCCTGTCTGGAGCTGGGCTAATGAAGGTCACTCATGGAGATAATTCAGCTGTTTCTGTGTGTAGTTATACTGTCAACACTGTTCCTTAATACAGCACATCCCTTAGCCTAGCTTGCGTCTCTATGTGTTTCCTCTGGAGAGGCAGGAAAGACCCCGAGGCACATTTTACTCCCCTGCACCTCATAATCACTGCCAAGAAGCTGCGATGTTAAAAGCACACCACCATCAGGTGGTACAACTCTCCTGGCTGTGCTGCTCCCCGTTTTGGCCCAAGGAACAAGCACATGGTGTAGAGAGGGGTCTGCAAGGAGGCATGATGGAGTAAGATGGCTCCACCAGAGCTGGGTTGGCTCTGAGGATTTAGGAATAAATTTTTACAGGCACAACCCAGGTCAGAACACAAGAGACAGAGCTCCTGTGTGTCTCCCATATGGCTGAGAAACACCTCTAGAAAACGTTGTGTCCAGATTTATTTGTCTCTTACTCCAAGACTTGTTAACCCTGATCTGGGACAAACCTCCAGCCAACTGTACTTGTGCTTCTGGGGATCTAGACTCCTCCAGCCCTTGAACATGAACCTTTCCAGGGGACAGAGATCTCTAATGACCTGCCAGATGATCTCATTACCAGTAGTGGGAGTCCTGCCCTAACAAAAGGGACCATGGTGTTTTCAGAGTCCACATTTCATCAACTTTAGCATACTGTAGTGCCACGACAACTCAGCTGGGAAGCCCAAAACAGGGACACAAACCAGAGGGACAGGGCTGGGCACTCTCCAATGGAGTCTTCAATCTTTCTCGCCCTTTCACATTTTCTCTCATTCTTTCATTCCCTGATTTGCTCTGTTGAAATCTTGATTTTTGAAAGGGAGAAGGGGGATGTTGGAGACCTGCTCCGCAGTGGTGGCGACGTGGTTGCCTATCTCACAAGGAGAGGGGGTTATAACTATGCACACATCTGAAATGTAATTGCTGTCAGCTCTCTCCATTCTTGCAGCACGAGGCCTTTAATCTCTCCCACCAGACCCATCGGCCCTGATATTGCAGCTCCAGAAAGGCTGGTTTTATGTACTTTAACCCTGCGACCTTTACAAATCCCATCATTCCAATCAATACGTCTCATTAGCGTTAGGTAAATGTATGGGATGGATGGGGAGCTGTGCTGGCAGGAGCCCACAAAGGGTGGGGTGGAAAGTGCTCCTGCCTGCCTGCTCTCAGGGGGCAGCACAGCCCCACCATGCTCCCCGAGATCCTGGGGGCATCCTCCTTCGCCCCACAAGCATCTTTGCCCCCAGATATCCCTCCCCACAGATGCACACCTTGGTGCAGCCAGAGATGGGGGCCAGCTAATGTGGAGCATGAAACAAAGTGCTTGCAAAGCCAACTGCAGAGTCAAGAGCCCAAGCTGTTAACTGGACCAAGCTGTTGGAGTAATTTTTTTTCCCTCTCCTTGGGAAGCAGACATATGTTTTACAGCTTTTCCCTATGTTGATTAAATGAAAACATACGGGGCCCATGGCAGGTGATGGGAAAAAAGCATGGGGTGTGTGCAGGGCTGCCTGCCATCCCTGCCTATCAGGCAGGGAAGCTGCCAAGGATGGCAGCCACTGTGGATGTCAGGGTAAAGCCATGGAGTGGGATGAGGAAAGGAAATCTTTGACACTTCCCATGAAAATTAAAGGCGTAATTAATCCGTGGAAAAGTATGAGTTTGCACCAGGTGAGTTTGGGCCTCACCAGCACAGGAATGCTCACTGTGCCAGGTGGGATTGACCCACACCTTCATGGGGCATCAGTCCACCAAGGATTCTTTAACAAAAGGATGGGGCCAATCCTGCCTTTGGGAAGAGTGGAGGCCAGATACTGTTGCTTTTTTCTTTTTTTCTTTTTTTTTTTTTTTCTGAGAAGAGGTCTCCCTTCCCCTGGATCAGTGCCACAGCCAGCAGGGCTGTAAATACTATTACAGCCCATAAAGCTACCCAGCCCTCCTCCAAAACCTGCTCAAACATTTGACTTAGGTGACCCCCTGGCACCCACAGATCCCATAGGAGCACGTGGCTTGGGGGCTGCTATTGCTGCAGCATGCCCGTGGTGGGGACAGCCTTCCCTGATATCTGTGCTTCCTTGCTCCTTGTGCTGCCACCGAAGTGTGGGGTGGCTTCCCAGGAGTCCACAGAATGAGAGGCCTCCAGATCTTGGCACTGCCAGCTCTCCTGTGGCATGTGCCTTGCAGGTCCATCCTGTATCAGATCTGTGTCCCAGAGCTTGAACTGAGCTATACCATGCTCAGACTAATTCATACCCAAGAAATGCAGCTCCCCAAAATGAAAGAAAATTCGTTTTCTCCTCCCAGCGAGGCAGCTGGGATGCCTGAGGAGGTGAGGGGGTGTTCCTTGTCCTCCCCAGGCAGGGCAAGCTTTCTCAGTGGCATCTGGAGCTGGGTTTAGTTTCTGAGCTCTGCTATCCCCATCTGCAGATCCAGCACGTTACTGCAAGTGTTCAGCCCCACCAGCTCCGAGCTCGCCTCAGCAGGAAATGCATCCTGGTGAATACAGCACCCAAAATATTTGTGTACATCTATTTCTGCAAGAGCCTACAAAAGCAAGGGCTTGAAAACTACAGGCCAGCTCTATTTTTCCACATTAGTGAGGTTTAAAGAAGGTTTTTCCATGAGGTTTAAACTTAAGAGCTGGGCCAAATACAACTCTTGCTGGAGAGTGGGGCAGCCAAATTTTCTAGCGGGGGTACCTAGAGCTGGATATGCGATGTTCCCATGTATGCAGGTGCTTTGGAGATGTGGCTCACGTGCTCCCCCCTTCCCAGCACTGGTGCCTACTCTCCTCTCATCTCCCTGCTGCTCTGTTTTG
Source organism: Onychostruthus taczanowskii (assembly GCF_017590055.1). NCBI lineage: Eukaryota > Metazoa > Chordata > Aves > Passeriformes > Passeridae > Onychostruthus > Onychostruthus taczanowskii. The sequence continues at coordinate 8,730,766 of NW_024504786.1, forward strand.
CTGAGGCTTTTCAGCAAGACCTCAGACTTGTTGACGAGCACTAAACTTTGCTGTGGCATGAAAACCATTTAAGCACTAAGCTCCCCTTGGCTTTAGCGAGATGACTCTGAGGATCTCGGCACAGCCCCTGTCAGGAGGCAGAGGGAAGGAGAAATGAATGAATCCTCTGGTGGGGCCAATTTCTCTCGATGTGACACTGTTCCTGCTGGAATTAAATGGGCAAGTCCTGAAGTGTCTCTTGAGAGTGGTGGGCCATTTCTCTGACCACCAAGCAACCATGAAACCTGGATCTGGTCCATGATAGGAAAAACTAGTCCATTGCTCAGAGTTGTCCTCTCCAGCAGAAAAATTGCTGGGCCAAACAAAGCTCCTGCTGTGCACGTCCCCAGCTGTGCCATGCACTGGGGCACCTCACCCTCGCTAAGATCTCCCAATAGCAGGGCACCCATGTGCAGGGGGCTCATGGGATCTTTCAAGAAGGTTTTTTTTTGACACCAGTATTGTGGAACCAGCAGAAAAACCTCCCAGGCAGCTGCAGACCCTCGGCAAGCCTTTTGGAACAGTGTTGCCCTCCTCAGTACTGAGGTCCCTGCCTGGCCATCCACACCTGGCAGCAAGGTATCCCACACAGCCACTGCAAAGGGGAACAGTGGGACAGGCGGAAAGCTGACACATCCTCCAGCTGCACGGTTGATGGAGGAGGACAGAGAAGTGGCCTTGGTGCTGTTTAACCTTCTGAGGCTTGTCTGCCAGAGAAAAGCTTAGCAGGAGGAGAGAGACTGTATATAGACAAGGGGATTGGTGGGGCCGGAGATGCAGGGGACTGCAGCAGCCTTAGATTTTATCTGCACCTCTGCAAGGCTTGACGACCTTGGAATCCCAATCAACAGTTGCCAATAAATGTAGGGAAGAAGCTTGAGGGGTTAAAGGCAGAACATCAGCAGGGCCATCACCAGGGGAGCCTCTTACAGATGAGGGTACTCAGTGCTATCTTATGCAGTCTAATACCACCTGGAGCATATAACCTTAGCAGCTCCGTTTCCCTTACCCATTGCTTTTGGACAGCAGTGCGAACAGAGGGAATTCCCAAAGGCCTGAAATCCCTGCCAGATCCCTGTCAGCTCCATTGGCTCCTAGGTACCATTGGTTCCTGGGAACCTGGGTTCCTGTGCTGCACCCCTTAAAGGGATGATAGGGCTGAGCCTGGCTCAGGGGAAGGTGGGAAGAGGCTGGAGGAAGCTGCAGACATGGGGACATGAAATTGTCAGTTCTTCCTTTCACTCTTAGTCTCTCCTGGCAGTATTCAGCCCCCAGGACTGCTCTTCTGTGTGCCCCTTACCACCATGCATGGTCTGGATGTGCTGGACCCATTCCTTCACTGTGTTTCATCTGTGTCACCAGGAGCTCTTCTCCTTTGGAAGAAGCTGGAGAAAGAACTGGGGGCAGGTCCAAGGCTGGGAAAAGAAAGCTGGTTTAGAGTGTCACTGAAGAGCAAGCAGGAACTCAAAGCCTTGGGACCTCATTCCAGAGCCACAATTGCTCCCTGCTTCGCCCTGTCTCCTCCTCACCTCTGGTCTGCAAAAACCTGACTTACTCAGCCCAGCATTTCAGTCCCAGCCATTACAATGACAAGGGTGATAAGAGATTCTTATCACAGTGCTCAGAATCGATTTGAAGCTGAGCCCCTTTCCTGTACTCCTCCTCCTCCTCTTCACATCTGCCGGAGCAGCAGTCGGTGCTGCACAGGGACTCAGCAGCTGGGTCTGCTGGAGAGTAAAGATGACAGTTCAGGGTTCAGATCCCTCCAGAGATACATCCCTCAGACTAGCAGCTCCACCTAGCACACACCCCTCAGCTGCAGAGAGAGCATGGAATCGGAGCCAGGACGCCTGGGCTCCTTCCTGACACACATGTGGGGGAGACCTGCTCAGTATCCCCAGCCTGCAGGAGGGACAGCGCAGCTCTGCATCCCTGGAGGACATAGTAAGCCTCTGTCCAAGGGGATCTGAGCAAAAAGTATGGCCTTCCAGTTGAGGCAGGAGCTTTTTCTCTTCCTTATGCTTGGGTGAAGGGAAGGTGAAGATCCTGCTGACCCCACAAGAGAGACAGAGCATCCTGCAGTCCTGAGTCTCAAGCCTGGGACTCACTGCTTGCTATTCTACTCCAGCCTTCCAAAGAGCTCTTTCTTTCTACAGCTTAGTGTGCCCTGCATTTCTTTGGATCTCCTCCTGATCCCACCCACATGCCCATGCCTGAGGGGGACATGTCCTGCCCTCCCGTGAGTGGCTAATGGGGATGATGCTTGGGGAGAAGACATTTCCGGCTGGCAGAGCAAGAGGCTTCTAGGCTGGAGTGGGTGTCTATAAGCCCCAATCACAGCAAAATTGCCAGCATCCCCTTGGCATCACTGCAAGCTGCTGTCCCACCCCCTGTCCAGCGGCTCTCTATGTGTCTCTCAGAGCAAACAGACACTGCACACAAGTTTCAGTGATGTTTGGGCTGATTTTACACAGCTGCCTTGTCTTTTGATCTCTGTCTGCAGCCACTGCCTCCACCATATAGAAAAACTTAGTCCCTCCCACTAGTGTCAAAGGGTGGCCAGATCCCTTCCTGGAGAACCCTCTAATACACCAGCCCAGGCTTTCACATTTCAGTTTCCCCCTTCTCATCTGTGAGATGGCCAGCACAGTCCTGTCTGCCCAGGAGGGAAGGCAGAGGACCTGGCAGCACAACTGCCCTGGGCAGCTGGCACTGCAGCTCCCCAGTTTTTGGGGGTGCCTTGGCTCAAATGCACGCACCCACTCTTTGCTGCACACCTGCAAAGGTGAAGCACGACCTCAGCCACTGGAGGGGAAACTGAGATAGGGTGGGCTGTGGGCTTGCACAGCCACATAGCACAGCTGCTGAGGGAACTGAGATGTCCTGGAACAGGGCTGCTGAGGGGACCAAGAAACCTGGTCTGGACTCACATGAGAAGTCTCAGTTCCTTTTGAAACCTTGTAGTCCCAGCAGCTCTAGCACACAGATGTTGCGAATCCTCCATTTCCTCCCAGAACCATCTCTGGGAAGGGCAAAAGAACAAGGCAGCAGCAGGGGCAGCATCTGAACAATCAGGGCTTGTGTGGAGATGAAGAAAGGCCCTTCTTGTTGGCGGGTGCAGTTGGGGTGAGGCCGGGGGCATCGCACGATGGCACCCCAGGTACTCCAGCTGTGCCAACTCTCCAGCCCAACAGAGAGGGGGCTGTTGTGGGCCCAGCCCCGGCACAGGGTGTCACCGCCTGCCTTGGTTAGCAGGATGCTCTCTCTTTGTGCCTGCTGGTTTCTGCTCTGCTGACCCGCTTTGCTCCATCAGCTGGCACCATCCATCACCTCTGGCAGCTGCGTCAATTCCAGGGCTCCGCAATGCCATTCCCCAGGGGAAAAAGCACATTTTTTTAAGGGAAAGGAGGAGTATTTTCTCTCCTGGCATGCTGCAAGGCTCCCTTCCTCTCCTCCTCAGAGACATGCTCAGTCCAGCCCAGGGACAGGGGCACAGCATGTGACTGCATTCTTCATTCTGCCCGGCCCCAGCCTTCCCCCTGGAAAGCAGGGCCAGAAGGGCTGCAGTACCTGCAGTGACCCTGGGGTTGACGTGCGCTGGCCCTGTCAGGAGCTGGGAGAAATCAGTCTGGCAGTGGCCCAGCCCTTCATACAGTGCCTTATCAGGACTGGCTGCAATAGCAGCAGCTCAGGGAAGGTGTTTCCTATATCTCATGGCAGATGGTGGTGGTTACGAGCCAGGGAGCCAGGATAGCTGCAAGCTGGGTCAGCTGCAGGATCTGGTATGAGAATGGAACAGGGTGTATTCACACCTCTGTCCCTGAAAGCCCTTCTTCAGGAGATGGCGAGTTTAGAGCATATGCTGGCAGCAAGGCCCCATGACTGAGTGCTCACCAAAGGCCACATTGCTGGAGGGTACCTACAGCTGAGTGGTGGGAAAAAATAAGACTATCTTCATCCCTTCCTCCCTGCTTCCCTGGGCCAGGGTCAGCCCTGCAGTGCTGGATGTTGCCCCAACTCTCCCCAGCCTCAACTCACTGTCCTGAGGTCCAGAGGTGGGACAGGACCTGACCATTTTATCAGGGCTCTCTGCCTCTGTCTCAGCAGTCCCACTTCAGCAGCAGAAACATATGCCTCTTCAATCAATACTCAGCTCTTAGTAGTCCTGACAATTCACAAGAAAACAGGGGCATTAAGCATTAATTATATCTATTTGGATTCAAAAAAATTTATGACTGGAGTTAATTACAGCCAGAGTCATAAAAGGTGCAGAACAAGAGGCGCTACTGTTCTATGGGGTGAGCAGGACTGAACAGCTCCAGCCACCCCAAACTCTCTCTGGGCAAGGATGGAGGGATGTCCCTTGCCATGCCCACCACATGGCTGGACACTGCTCCTCGAAAGAGACTGCCATGGGAGGGGGCTGTGTGGGGGCTGTGCTGGGGGTGTGCAGAGCCAGCGGCGGAGTCTCGGGGTGCACGGCAGGTACTTGCTTAGCTGTTGTGCTGGTGGGACCTGGCCTGCCCCAGCCTGTGGGCTTCTAATTTACTGCTTTCCTTTTACCGTAAAACTGAAAGGGGAAGGTGCACCCTTTAATCACTGCCTTCGGGGCCCCGCCTGAAACCACACAGAGACCAAGCGAAGGCTAGGAGTTAATGCTCCTTCCGACACCTTTTTATGATTCACGGGCCTGACCTTGAGCCATAAACCGCTCAACCTCCCCGCCACACCGCCAGTATTTACAGCCTGCAGGGGCCATTGCACGCAGCCACCGATGCAGATCCACGGCCGGCCGCGCACAGGTACACAGCTGGGGATGCAACAGGGATGCAGCCAGAGAGGCACAGGATGGGATGGCTACATATCCAGGGATGGCCCTGTGGATGGGCAGCGAGGGATGGATCCTAATGTGGCACTGGAGATGGAGATGCACCTAGTGCACTCATCGATCCGTGCTCAGGCACACCTGTGTGTGCACAGGTAAATGCACCAACACGCCCTCACCGGGCTCCCCTGCAGACACACATCAGAGCATGCTTCATGCACGGAGCTGGGCACCCAAACACCCACTGCCTGGACACTGGACTATGGTGGGGGCTTTCTGCTTGTTGCAGCAGGGCAGGGGAACAAGCACTGTGGGCATGGCTCCACAGGAAAAGGCCAGGATGAACTGGCACACCACAACCCCTACAGTGTGTCCCCCACTCCCCAGCAGGAGGAACATCTGCTGCCTTAAGAACCCCCAGTGGCACTCCAGAAGTAGGTCCTGGCATCGGGATTTGTCCCACTGTGTCCCACCAGCCCCAGGTCTTGCTCCAGAGGTGAGACCTACAAAAGCCTATGCTGGTTCAAACAGGAGCAGAGTAAAGTCTACTGGTTAAAGCAAAGGGTGCCCCTCTGAGTGCGTTCAGGTCAGCACGCTCCTTGCTTTATGCCTCAGTTTCCCCAACTGCAGCAGGAAAAATAATCCTGACCTATCATGTTTGCATGGAGTTGGGAGGCCGAGCTTGTTAATGTTTGCGAAGTGGGTTTGGCTCCTGTGATACAGCAAGGCAGAAATGTGAAGGTCATTATTATTAGTGGGATTAAAGCAGTTGAACCCAGAGCAAGGGGTACAGGAGAACACAGCACTTGTGTTGAAGCAGTAACAAATCGCACACATGTCTAACCTCAAAACAGCGATGAATGCTACGATCATGGCTCATTTTAGAAACACTGTGCTGAACCAGAGAGCTGCCAGAGCACCTTTTAATACTTCTGCAAAAAAAAAACAAAACCAAAATACCCTCCATGGATGCAAACAGGACTGAGATAGGCTGTTCTTGGAGACAGAGCCTGTCAGTGCTCACTCAGTATATGCCCAATGAGGCCATGGGCCCACAAGCATCACTTGCCAACACAGCTCACCTGGTCCTCTCTAGGACCAGAACCTTCTCTTATGCCCCCACTGGGGCATCAGAACACTGGACAACTTATCCAATACAAGTCTCCACATGTTTTTCCCCGCCCCCCCCCAAGTTTACAGGTTGTCTAATTTTTTTGCTTTCCTCCTTGCAAAACAAAAGAGGGAAAAAACACCCTTATCTCAGAAAGCAGAGTTCAGGAAAAAGCTACTGGTCTTTTGGACTTGGTGAGTCCCCATTGATAGCCTTACTTGTCACCGAGAATTTATCAGCCAAACACAGTGCTGGTATAATGTGCTATATAACTTGTGCATAAACAAACTTCAGCATGATAAATGCCCTGCTTTGAAGCCATAAAGTTATTAGCTGGTGGCTGTTAGCTACTGCTTAGCATGGGACATGCTCCTTCCGTTAACCCCTGGATGCCCCGCCTGCGCTCAGAACCCCAGGGAGAACTCTGCAGGGCACCTCCACACAGCAGGAAAGCACAGAGGGATCTGATGGGCCGGGATGCTTCTGCTGGCATCTGTGCACATTGCGCCTGATGCAAAGGCTGAGAGAAGGAAATGCTTGCTAGGAATGGGACTATGAATGCTGGCAGCTCCTTGCTGTCCTATTTAAGCACTTTGGCAGCTCCTGTCCTTCCCTCTGCCCCTCAAGAGGCAAATGCAGAGGGGAGCAGGGCTGGGGCAGTTAGGCGTGTTACCCACAGCTCAGACCTTCTGGGTGTGTACCCATTTCAGAGATGGACTAAGATGGGGTGGGAGGAAATCAGCACCCCTCCAGTGCCCAGGTCACCTCCTTTAGGTGAAGAGCTGCTAAGGACTCTAAAGTAAAAGCCCAAAATTTTTCTGGCAGCAGCCAGGCAGCACGCTCCAGTAAGGTGTTTAGAGTTCCCTCTGCTGCCTGCAGTGCATGGCTGCTCACAGCTCCTGGTGAGCACTGCCTTGCTGGAGGCTGGAAGAGGCTGGAGAAGCAGAGCTGTGTCCCAGGGCCAGCACTGCTGGAGATGGGTGGCCAGCACCACAGAACCAGCAGTGCCATGGCTCCTGCCAGCACCACACCTGTGGAGCACCCTCCACTGCACAGAGCCAGGCTGCGACACCCGAGGACCTCTGGTCCTCCTCGCCACCTCCTGCTCTTGTCCCACTGGACCAAGGCAGGGAGCTGGGCATGCTAAGGATGGCAGCAGGTCTCCAACACTCAGACAGACTTATGCAGCAGTCTGGCAACTTTTTGGACACACAGTCTGGAGCCCTGGAGCTGCAGTGGGAGATGCTGGTGCCCAGGGACTAATTGCTATCCCTTTCCCAGTAAAACCACCCCTGCAAGGTGGCAGGAGTTATTTCAGCAGGGCCAGCTGAGGGGCAGCAGGACTCAGGGCTGCCTCACAGCCTGCTCCCCATTCGAAGTCCAGTGTTGAAGAAACCCGTAATTAGAGTCCTGAGTATTAATTAATCCCCATGACCCTCCTCTCATTCTCCTTACACTGCTCCCACAGCTCAGGAGGTCAGCCTGGATTATTAACACAGGCAAGCAGAGGATGGCAAGCTCACCAGGTAGGTTGGCAAACCTTGGGCCACATTCCCAAGCTCAGAGCAGCCAAAGGCACCATGTCCCTGCCTAACAGCACGACTTCCCTTTCCTGTCTCCTCTCTCTCTTGGCTGAGTTTGATAGGGGTCATCTCACTCGGGCACAGCCAGCACTTTGGGGAAAGCATTCAATGAGCTGAAACATCCCAGAATGAGCAGAGCTGCTTCTGTGCTAACTTGGTCTGCACAGTCCTTTGCAGGGTGGCTGAGAGCAGACTCCTGCATCCCAGAGCCTTGGATGAACCTTGCTGGAGATAACTTATCCTTGGAGATCTCCCAGCATGACGGAGAGCAGAGCAGCAATCACAACCTAAAACATCACTGAAAGGTCTTCAAGCATCCCATCTCTGCTCATCCAGGTCTTGCTTGGGTCTTTAAGAGCCTCAGCATTTTAAAGGCATTATAAAGGCAAAGCATGGAGAGGACACGGACACTCTTTGTACAACATGGCCCTGCCATCCCAGGACTGTCCATGCTGCTTGGGGTATGGACACGGCTCCTGGGATGGCCAGACTCCCTGGAAAGACGCTGCCCAGGCAAACCCAAGGGCTGATACACTACAAAGAGCTGCCACAGAGCAAGGAAACAAGATATGAAATAAATCCAAACTTTTCTGACTCCCTCATAACAACCAACTGCTTCCCTCATCTGATTTTTTCCTCTTTTCTGCTGCAGCAATAAAAAGGGGAAAATCAACATCCAAATGATCTTGTTTATGGCGACTAAATAAGCTGCATGTGCTTAATCCGTTAGAGTTTAATGAATTTACGACTTGCTCTGGAATTTGACAAGGGCTGTAAAAGAGTAATTAACATTTATCAGTGTGTTTTTTACACACACCCCACCCTCCTCCCGCCTCCCTTCCCTCCTCCTGCCGCCTGTCGCAAAGCAGCACCGGGTATCGGGGGGAATATAAAAGTGATCAATTAATTCTTAATAATCTCAGGGAAAGATTGTAGAGTCACAGTATGAACTCAGGGAGTGTCAATAAACATGCCAAAGGTTGGTCCCCCCCTTCCTGGCGCTGCTGCAGAGGAATGTGGGCAGCCAGGGAGGGGATGGGGCTGCAGGGGCGGTGCTTTGGGGGACCAGCCCTGCACCCCTTTCCTTCTCTGTCACACTTCACTGCCCTCCAGATCAGCTTTCTGTCACTGACAAGTGGCCTCTGCCATAGAATGGGGGGCTGGTGACAAGTGGAGTCCCATCTAATACAGCAGTGGTGGTGATTTGGAAACACAATCCCAGCTGCTAACTATGGTAGTCAATAGCTCTGTCCTAACAGAGCTGAACCTGTTGGGAGGGACCCCAAGCTCCCCACCCTGGTCACAGGGCAGCTGAACATCTGCTTAGATGAAGAGTTGCCCCACTGTCACCCTTTTGTCACTCAATACAGGCGGCTGCTGCTGTTTCAGCTGTACTAGACATGAGAGGATGTCCCTGCTGGCCCCTGAGACAAGCAAGGGTGGTCACACCTTGCTTGTGTCCAGCCCTCCCAGCTGCTTAGCTGCTGTGGAGCAGGGAGACAAGCAGGGATGCAATTTGGGGGCTGCAAGGGGACAAGCCCAGCCTTCCCACACTAGTCCCAGGGTGGGCTGAACATGATCTCAGTATCCCAGGAGATTCCTGTGATGGGAGCCCAGTGTGCTCCACCTTGGGCCACCTCCCTTGACAGCCCTGGAAAGCAAAGCCAGAAAGAGCCACGGCCATCATCTTCTTGGTAGGTAAGACAGACACGTCCCCTGCTTCTGTGACTTCAGCATCCTTCCCCCAGCAGCAGCCTTTGCATGCATGTGTGTGACCAGGGCGTGGGGAAGCTGCATGACTGGACTTCCATCAGGGAAGAGAAGAGTCAGTGCTCCTGGGGGCCACCAGGCTCCATGGAGGAGACAGAGAAACATCTGGGCTTGGCTGTGGGGCAGAGGGTCTTGGAGACCCACAAACAAAAGCTCAAGATGATAAATCTTCAGAGGTTTGAAGGATCTGCTTTTGTCTGGGGATCTGCTCCGGACAGAAACAAATTCTCCCTGTCGAACATAACAGCCCAGAAATAAGCAATGAGACAGGGATGGAGAGGGCTGGATGCAGGGAGTCTGGAAAATCTCTGCCCAACCCCACGCAGAGCACTGGTGAGGGTGGGAGGTGGAGGCAGCAATATCCTCCTGGCAGGCTGAGATCCCTGTGCCAGGTACACACCTGCCAGCTGGATGGGGTAAACTTGGGATTTCTTGTGAGGCGGGAGTTGTTCAAGCCAGCCTGAAGCAGCTGAGTGCAGGAGAGGCAGGGAAGAGAAAGGGAAAGTAACAACATGACCTTGCCTTTATGTCACCTTGACTGGTTTGAATCCATCTGGCTGGCCTGGGCTGTGGGGCTGGGCAAGGAGCAGAGCTGGTGGGGAGTGGGGCTGAACCCTCATGCAGGGCAAGGGAGTGAGGGAGGTGGGCTGCAGCAGAGTCACTCTGCACAGCCAAATCCTCAGAGAGCACCAGATCCCAGCAGCCTCTGAGTGAGAGTCTCCTTGGGCAGGCTTGTAGAGCCAGGGGATGCACAGAAGTGGCATATATACACCTGGGTGGGAGAAATGAGGGCACAGGGAGGGGTTTCAGGCCACCAGGACTGGTCCCAGCACAACAGCATCTGCTCTGCTCACTAGACAGCAGGTCTAGGTCATCACTGCATGAGTGGTGTAGCCAATATCCACCGCTGAGGCTGCCAAAATCACTCAGTAAACACTCAGGAAGCAGCGCCAGTTGCTCTTGCAGTACTCTGCATTGCTGTCCAGGCTGCACCACAAACCCCCTGCATGACCTCTGGATCTCTCCTCTGCTGCAGGAGAGGATGCTGTGGGGGCAGTGAGGGGGCAGAGGGGCATTGCACTCCCCTGCCTGGGATGGCTCAGATGCTCCCGTGTCAGCCTGTCTAAACAGCACCTCCTCCAGCAGAGACCTCGCGCTGGGGGTCAGCAGCTCAGCTGCTCTGGGATCTGTCATGGTGTTCCTGGAGTTACTGAACAGCAGCCTGGAACAGACATCCCAAAGTGTTGGGCCAACCAGACCCACCATCATCCAGCTGCTGGAAAAGCAGCCTCTGGGGCTGAGGTGACTCAGGTGGCATTGGGCAAGTCCTCCCTGGCCACACCAGGCACATGACTTCACCTCTGTGCAAGGCTGGAATCCCCCACCTTACCCTGGTGTAGAGGCAGTGCAACTCAGAGAGGGAGCCAGGCTGTGATGGGCAATGCTTGGCCAACGTTTGCTGCTTTGCAGAGGCACCCAATGGATCAGAGACAGCCTGGCCATGCCCCAGCCTTGCTCCACTCAGGTGCTGCTGACTGTTATAACAAAGAGCATTTATCCAGCTGCATCCCCAGTTTCTCCTGCTTTCCATTTCCCTTTTCTGTCAGTCAGGTGTGACAATTTTAATACCCATCAATAATAAGGTGGATGGTAACTGTAACAGAATGTGCAGCCCCGTGTTGACTTTACTCCATCTGAACATTCACACTTCACGTGACAAAAGGGCTGCAAGGACTTAACAGGAGACCCCCCCGCTCCCAGGTCCTCTAAATGCCCTGTTCCGGGTTTTAAGCCCATAAGCATTGGTGCTAAAGGTGATTTTAAGCCATGATTATAAGAAATCTATTGATCCTTTTGACTTTATAATGACAGAATAACCATTTTAATAAAACACCTATTAATCATGCATTAACCCTTCTTAGCTATTTATACACTGAATACCAAATCAACACCCTTTGAACAAGGGTGTTCAAATTTCTAGGAGGCTTTTTGGAGGGGGAGAGAGACGAGACTTCTTTAGATAACAACAACAAGAAGAAGAAAATAATGCAAACTTACAGAGGGGGAGAGTTAAAATCATACGATGAGTGGCAGTTGCAGACGCCTGGGGCCCTCTTTGGTTGTCGCTTCTATCTGGCAATCAATTGACAAGAAATTGAGATTATGAAACATTGTGCCTATGATCAAAGGAGGTGGGCATACTTCCCCCATCTGAGGCCAAATCTCCACTCCCCCAAGGGAACTAACATCAGGCAACACCAATAATTTGGCCTTCAGCAGGTACAAGACAATGCTGACACCAATTTTAGTGTGAATGTGTCCACCAGCCCCATGGGTCTTTGTGGCAAACTTGGAGCAAGGTTGCAACACCCTAAATATGGATCCTACTGGAGCATTTAAGCTGCCAATGATTTTTTGTGAGAGACTTCATCTGGAGCAACAGAGTAAAAAGAACAGGAAATTAGGGAAACTCTACCAGCTCAGGCCAGTTGGGAATAGGCATGGGTTGTTCACCCCCTCTCCTTGCCCTTCCTTGAAACCCACAGCATCAGTGTGGAATGGTTCAGCTTGCAGACCTGGCACAGCCCTGGGGCCTCTTGTGGAAGTGCTGGAGAGGGGGCAGACAGGGCTTCCTTCTGCCCCAACCGTTGCAGCCTCAGAAACCACAAAGTCCCCGGGTGCATTAGGAACTGCCTGGAGGCCAGAGCTTCCTGCAGGTGCCCCACACTCATGAATCACACCTTGTCAGGGCCTGGGGTGCCCAACGGCTGGGTGACCGCTGAGATGCCCGGGGAGTCCTGCCCTGGGATGCACCTGCCTCCCCACCACGCCATCCCAGCCAGGCAAGGGTTAAGCAGGCACTAATCACACTGTTTGAGAGACATTTCAAAGCCTCTTCCAAATATTATAAAAAATGTCTTTAATCATCTAATAGCGTGAACTCCTCTGATGATGGATGGAAAGAAGCCGCCTCTCTCCTCCTGATCCTAACAGATGAGGCTGAAGAGCTGCTGCTCTGGGGGGGAAAAGCTGGGGAGGGGGCTTGGGGAAGAGAAGGACATTTCTCAACCTCCCACCAGAGCAGTTATAAATATGAGGTCATACAGCAAGAGATGATAACACATTAAGGGCTCTTGAGATATTAGTCTGTCAGCCTCGTTAGACACAGCCTATTTGGGGCTGACTGCGTAATTAGAGGCTGGGGTACCCATAACTCATTGGTGTTTATATGGTAGGAAGGGGCTCCAGTCACCATCACCCTCAGCACTGAGTGAGAAGCCATCTTCATCAGGCATTAAACCCCTCTCCCTGCTGCAAATATAATCCTTCTGTCCCCAATAAAAACTGCTCCTGTTTCCCTCCTCCTGCCCTTCCCACTAAGCCTGGAGCCCATTGCATGCTCAGTGCACCCACCCTCACTCCTCCCCTCCCTTCTCGGTGGGGAACAGGGTTACAACTTGCTCAAGGTGCCCCAAGGTAGTTATTGAACAAATGGAAAAGTCCTGGCTCCCAGTTCCCTTCCCATATAACGGCTCATGGGGAGCAGTCCATGCCCAGCTCTGCAAGGGACTGCATCCCCTGAGAACCCCTAGACAACCTCCACAGCAAGTTTGACCTGCACCCTTCCACCCTCCAGGGGTGGGCTGGAAACAGCCTGGACAAAGATGGTCCTGGGAAAGGCTGAGCAGAAATAAGTCCAAGGAAAGGCAAAAACATGCAAGAACACCAGGAGAGCTTGTCACTCCCACCCTGCTGTGAGCATCCCCATGCTTGGTGGGGAAGCTGGTGAGGAGCTGGGCTTTCCATGTGTTCCCCAGTTTCTCTTCTCAGTTCTCTCTAGGTGGCAGTGAGCACTGACACAGACAGGCACTTCCCAACCAACCCAGCCAAAAATTTGGACAAGTGAAACAGGGAAGGGGAGTATTTCCCTTATGAAACCGAGCAGAGCAAAGGCTCCACAAGTGTCAGCTTTGACTCGACAGGAAACAGACAGGGACCAGTGAGCAGGGGGAGGCAAGCAAAAGCCAAACCCAGTGCTGTCCACCCCACAGAGCTTTCCCAGCAGCACATCCCTGTAAGTCCTCTTGCTGTGTGGCAGGAGGAAAATTAAGGCACCAGGAAGTGCAGGGACATCAAATGAGAAAAAAGAGCCCTCGCTGTAGAAACTGCCTGCTACTGCCAAGGTCTATGGCTCGGTCACCCAATGCCTCATCCCCTCTCCTTGCTTGCCTCCTGTAGCCAGGGAGGGGGCAAGGGGTCTGCAGAGGAGGGGGCAACCCCATGGCTTCCCAGGATGAGGTAGGATAATGAATCCTGATGGGGGAAGTGACCTTTTCCAAATGCCACATGTCATTGGATTTTATATCACACCAGGACAATGTGCCATGGGTATTAAAATCGTTTTTCCAATAGAAGCATGCGTGTGTATGTGTGTGTCAGAGAAAGATGTGAGAAAAATAAAATTAAGATGTGAAAATTAGGCTCTGTCCAAACATGGCCTTTAGAAAAAGACTTGGATCCTCACAGAGCAGGACTTGAAGAAAAGATCCATGCCTTTTGCTCCAGAGATCACAGATGATTTTGTCAAGGGAATATGACTTGTCCAAACCCTATGGCAGAAAAAGGGAAAAGGAACTCGAGTCCTGATCTCTGTTTATAAAGTTCTGCAGACTTTCAACTGTACAGTGTCCCTCTGCTGTGGAGGGACACCTCCAGAGCTGCTCTAGCCATGGAGGCACATACAGATGCATGTGGAGCACAGATCACCTCACATGTGTGCTGCTGGACACCCACAAGTGTTAGTCTGGTGCATAAGGAGACAGCCAAGTCCTGCATGATAGACAATGCCAACTTGCTCAGCCTCACCTGGGATGCAAAGCAGCCCCTATCTGTGTGGGCCAGCCCAAAGATGTGAGCAGAGCATCCATGGAGTTGCCCATACACACAGGTATGGACACTCTCCCCATATATGCCAGGATACATTCTGATGTGAAAACACAATGTGAAAAGGGAGGCACTGGAAGCCAAATTCACTTGAACTCTAGCCTGTTCCCTCAGTCTGCAGAGCAATTGTCCGGCTGAAACAACAATTGTCCGACTGGGACAAAAAAAAAAAAAAAAAAAAAGAAAAAAAAAAGAAAAAAAAAAGGACAAGCTGTGTTTGTTTATTCAGCTTCTTTCTCTCTCTCTCCTCTCGACAATACCCTGACACCGTGTCCTGCCGCGCCAGGGCTGCAACCCCAAAGGGCTAAATTTGTCCCAGCTGGAGCCCTGTTTACAAGCCTTGTCCTGTTTACAGCAGGGTCCATCCTGCCCAGGGCCAGGCAGTGGCCATCTCTGGGGTGGACAGTTCAAGGCTCACCTTCCTTGGCCTCTGCTGTTCCTAGGCTGCCCATGTGGTCCCTGGCAAAATGCCCAACTCCCTGCACTCCCCATGTACTAGCACACATGGCAGCTCCCTGCCCATCTGGGAAGCAATGAGGAGATGTGGGCTTGCATGGGCTGCTGCTTGTCCAGCATAGTTCTGTGGTGGTCCAGGTGGCTACAGCCATCAGTGCTGGGGGTGGCAAACCACCCCCAGGAAAACATTGTTTGCAAGCTCAGCAATGAGAATGCAGCACATTCCACGTGAAGCCAGGTGGGAACAGCCATGCTCCACCATGAAAGCATTAGAGGAGCTGCATGGCTCATGCAGCCATGCATGGATGCTCTGCTCTCCATATCTTACATTGCACCCACCTTTTTCTTGCTGTCAGTCATCCATCCCCCTCTTCCTGATGGGCTTACAAGGGCTGGAAGGGCAAGGCTGGCAGGAGCTTAGCTCCTCTTCCAGATGACAGAACTGGGTGTCACTGCAGGAGTCTGAATGGCTGAGTCTGGATAGACGTGATGGGTTGAAGGCTTTGTGAACAGACTAACCCTGGGGAGATGGAGGAGGGGTGCTTACTGGCAAACCCCACTTGCACTCTTCCCACACTGATTCCCATCTCTGCTGGTATGCACTGGCCTTGCTCTGCTGCAGACTGATGGGACCTCACCTGTCTGCCCTCCAGTATGAGGGTCCCCTACCATCCCAGATTGCCTCAGCTGCAGGACTCGATTGGCAACATCCAGGCTCTTATTTACTGTTTAATGAGCTCCAGGTAATGAATCCAAACACATGAAAGGTTTTTATTAAACTTCTGGTTTGCTGTCAGCATTGGCCATAAGTTTGGAGAGGTTGGGAGTCACAAGAGTGGTTTCAGGGGTGACTAAAACCTTTCACCTAAGAGCCTGTGTGCCACCTGCTGCCCTGTCACCCTTTCCATGCCCATGCCTGGTCTCAGTGGATGCAGAGGGGATGTGAGATCCCTGTGGATGTGAAATGAAGCAGCTGATCTTGTGCTGCTGTAGCCTCCTTTATCAGGGCGGTGAAGAGGCTCACCTCATCCCCAGTGGCAGGGCCACTGCTCTGCATGATGAATCCCTCTTTGTACCTGCTAGGGGCTACATCCACCCAGGCTTAATGAGTGAGCAACCTCCAGCACTCTGATGATGCAGCATTTTCTCACACAGACCTGGTGGAAAACACTTCCTGATGTTGCCTTGGGAAACCTCCTGCTTGAAGCCAGGAGTCCTGGATTACATGTTGTGATAAGGGGCTCCTTGTGTGCATATGGAGGGGAAAGGAGGATCTCACACAGAGACCCTGATGTGGGTTCAGCTCCCAAACTGGATGAGGGGCTCAAATCTCAGTACCCAATGCTGCATCTGTGCAAGGAAGGGTCCAAGAGCAGCTGAGTCTGGACCAAGGCTCCAGTTGCTGCAGGCACAGGAGCAGAAGAACGAGTTACCAAAACCTTCCTGTTACTACATTTTCTGGAGACAGATTGTCCAGAGCAATGCCCATGGTGGCACTGTCATGGTGTCCATCTTCCAAGTGCCTCCTTATCTCTCACTGCTCACACCTACCTCATTTCTTGCCTACAGCCCAGTTTGGGGTTTGTTTGTAGCCTGGGTGGGGGGAAGCCT
Source organism: Onychostruthus taczanowskii (assembly GCF_017590055.1). Lineage (NCBI taxonomy): Eukaryota > Metazoa > Chordata > Aves > Passeriformes > Passeridae > Onychostruthus > Onychostruthus taczanowskii. The sequence continues at coordinate 8,747,105 of NW_024504786.1, forward strand.
TTCTGCACTGTGTGTCCTGAATGGAATCACAAGGTGAAGCAGAAGCTCCAGGAAGAGCAGAAGAGAGGTTGTGCACCCCAGCCTACCTCCCTATCCTATCTCCAAAAGATCATCTGTGCATGACTGTGGGTGGGGGTGAGTTTGAGTATAAAGGCTTGTCTACATGAAGTGCTGCTCCTGAGAAGCTCCCCACGCTGGGCATTTCCTATTCCCAAAATAATACTTTGTTTGCTCAAGTTCAGCAGACCCCCTGTGACTCTGAAATACAAATGGAAGTTTTGGGGAATATTTCAAAAGTCAGAAGATCACCCCCACCCTTCATTCATGTTCAATTCCAAATACAGGCAGGACTTTAAGGGAAGGGCTAATGGAGAGGCACATCTGCACACAAACACACACGTCTGCGCCCCTCACACGTGCAGATCCTCATCTCCGGAAGAAGATCTTCTTGTCAGGAAGTCACGGCCCTGATTACTTTGTCTTCTACGTTTAAGAACATCCCTAACTGCTCCTTGGATAGCTCAATTAGTAAAGTGAATATATTATATAAAGTCTAAAAGATTAAACTATCATAGGCAGCCCATAATTTCATGAAGAAGTCAGGGGAGCATATCCCTCTTATTAACTCTATAACAAATGTGATGAAAATGTTCAAATAGAATGTTAATGCAATGTTACGTGTAATTTTCCCAGGCGATTTTCTGCTGAAATATTTCTTTATTAATAGTAATTGAGGGTATAAATTATGAATGAGGCGATTTTCTCCTTTCACTGGGAAAGACGTACTAATGGCAATAATTCTTTATAATAATTTTTTGGGGGGGAGAACGGGGAGGGAGCTAGGGTGAGGGGTTTAAAGAAAAAAAATCTTTAAAGGGATTGCAAAATATATAGACTAGCAGTGCATGTTTTATGGCAGGGCACTGTATTTTATATCCGTGTGCTGGCCATCAGTCCTGTGTGGGTCTGTACTGCACGTGCACGAGGTTTGGGCCTCTGGCAAAGGCGATTTCCTCCTCTATTCTACATGTGTAAAGCCTGACATCAAGTACAGGGAGTATGAGAGCACCAATGCTGCGAGTCTGCAAATTCAGGACTCCCTGTTTTGCTGTTTAAGAGAAAGAGTGGCAGGAAGCACGCGATGAGCCACAGGGAATTGTGGTTACTAGGTGGGTACTCAGGGATGAGCAGGTTAGTGGCACAGGCTGTTGTGAATTTAATACAGACTCTGACACTTTGCCATGTTCTCACCATAACCAAAAGCACTTCTTTGTGCTTTTGTTCGGGTTTTTTTTTGGGGTGTGTTTTACCATCAATTCAGCCTGCTAATCCTGACCCCCAAGCGCCTCCATGTGCGGAGATGTGTGGCAGTGATGCTTTCTCCTACAGCCACTGAATGTTGTGCAGCCTTGAAGCAGGGTGGGACTGGGGGCAATGCTGACTTCCAAATGCCACCCCCCACCCCTTTGTGGGCCGAGCCTGGGGACACACACAAGGCCAGCCCAGGGCCATGCGCTCGCACACCAAGGACAGGCAGCACCAAGCAGCACAGCTGCTTGTGGGAAAACAAAAAGTCCTTTTGGTGATGCCAGCATGAAAGAGGCATTTTACAAGGATTTCAGAGCTTGCTCTCCTTCAGGTTTGTATGGTTTTTCAACAGACCAAACGATTTCAAAATTTTGCCACTCAAAAGAAATGCTGGTTTGAGTGCAATTCTTAGCCCCTTCTTCCTGCACACATCTCTCTTTTCAAAGAAAGACAAAGGTATAGTCTCCCTTAAAGGTAAAGGATGGTATCCCTTAAATTTTCATTACACTTCAATTGGATTTAAAAAATATTCTGAAAGGTTTAAAACTTTCATAGCAAAGAATCCACTTTCCCCCACAATTTTATTTAAAACTTTTCCCAGGAAGGAAACTTTTCAAACTAGTTCTAGTCGACAACTAGAACTAGTTGTCTAGTTGTCTAGACAAGCATATGAAGAAAAACTCCTGACTCCAGGCCTTTGCCATGTGAACTAAAGAGCTTCAGCTAGCTAAAAAATGTCTCTGGTAAGGACTTCCACTGAGAGTGGCCAGCACAAACTAGCACCCAGCAAGGGGTAGAGGTCCTGGACACCCATGCACAGGGGTGCAGATGTGCCCCACATGAGTGGAGATGTGTTGAGGAGTGGGTGGCTTTGCTCCTCCCCAGGGCAGCTCTTATATAATAGGGGATTCCCCCTGATCAGGCTTCTCCCTGAGCTCTCCAGGGGACTGGAAGAGATAGAGCTGGTCCTTCTGCAGCCAGCTGACTGTGCTGCCCTGTCTCTCCCCTTCTCTGGAGGCACACACCCTCAGGCCCTGCCCGTGGCGCACTCCACACCAGCAGGCTGTGCGAGAGGCTGCAGAAAAGCGGACAAAATCAGCGTGATCCGTCACCAACGCTCCTCAAAATTAGGTTAATAATTTATGATGTTAAATGGGACAGTTAATAGCTGGGCCAGATGATTCCTCAGCTAATCTAGAGCATGGGCTGAGCTGCAACGAGTCCTCTGAGAGTTCATTACACTCCCCAACCCTCGGCGCTAGTGCTTTTGGCTCTACTGATACCTACGGGAGGCTGTGGCTGGTGCCGCTGGCAACACGCCTAAGACTTGGCCCTCATCAATTAAGAGAAATAAGGAAATCGACAGGAAAATTAATTTCCAAAGAGACAATGCTTCTGAAGCCTGCACTGCCCCCAGAAAGCCAGGGGGTTATCTGGGAATCCGTGCCTGCTGGGGAGAAGGTTGTGTTTGCTGTCTCACTGAACGAGGTCAGGCTGCTTTCCTGAGAGAAAGAGGAGAGCCGGGAGGGGTGTAAGCAACTGAACAAAAGCTGCTTTTGCTTCTGGGTCAGTCCCAAGCAGGCTCCTTATGAGGGAGGGTGCTCAGCCGTATTTGTGAGGAGATGCACAACACACACCTGCTGCTTAAAGCCCCCCAGTGCATCACCGGCAGCAAGGATTTACTCCCTGACAATGCACATTCCCAGCAAAACCTCAGAGATGAAGGACCGGGATGAGAAAGTTCAGCAGGTCTTTTCTGTCAAGGAAACAGAGCAGGCTTGAGACAATCAGGATGAGGCAGTCAGAGTGCTCTCCAGGGCCAGCCCTCACCCAGAGAACAGCCATGGGTGGATCTTCAGCTGCTTGCCTGTCTCTCAAACCTCCCTCTCACTGGAGATCAGATCAAGCCCAGACACAGAAAACAGGCATTGGATAAAATAGCTTCCCCTCACCAAGACCTCAGCCTCTGTCTGTGCCCTGAGCCATTCCATGTCCCCCAGGCTTTTTTCTTCCTCCTCGGTCCCAGCAACCTTCCTAGAGTGCAGGACAAGCCTGCCAGCCACAGCCAAAAAATGCAAGGAATTACTAAGAGTACATCTTGTCAGTGTGATGGAAGCTTCCATCCTTTTCCAATGTAAACAGGTCACTGGGGTCCATGGCACCCAGAGACAACAAAGACCCTCTGGTACTGACAATGTTTGAGTCCTACTTGGCCCATCCTGCTTTGCTTCTTCTCAAAGGCCAGATTCTGCAAGGCAGAAATGCTTCAGAAAGCTTGCTGTCTCTTGGGATCATGCTCAAGAGAAACAAAACGTAAGCAGGGACTTCCACCTCATTGATCTCAGCTGTATGTGGAGGCAGGAATCTCTTCCTTTGCTCCAGCATCTCACTGGGGGGATTGTCAAGCAGTGCCAGCCTTAGAGAAACCTGGAAGAAAAGTGGCACAGGCACTCTTCTCTCCAGAAGAGCTAGAGATGGGTACCCTTGAGTATGGCACTTCAGACATCCTAAATCTATTTTACAAATAGAAAAACTAAGTGACTAAGTGTGAGTGACTACTCAACATCAGCAGCAATAGCAGGTGAAGGGAGTAATTCCTCCAACAATCTAAGGTCCCCAGTACCACCGTGTCCATATCCTGCCCTTAAGTGGGCACTTGAGACAGACCCAATGGGCTAAGAAGTGACCGCCTGGGCTGCAAGCTCAGTCTGCTGCAGCCAGATGTGCACTGATGACTCGTGCAGATGTTGGCCCTGCAGCACGTTCGGGCAGTAATTCCCCTTCTCCCTTCTGCATTCCTGCTCTGCCAAATTCAAACCATGCGCAGTGTGGGGGGATTACCTGTAATTACAGCTTTCACACTCGGCTGGGGGAGAGCAGCGAGAAGTAAGGGCATCCATATGGTGGCATTCTGCAGCCATTCCCCCTGCCTGTGTTAGAGGCAGCCAGCGCCGTCTCACCCCTGCAGCTCCCTCCCCTCCTCCAAAACCCTCTCCCAGGTGGGAAAACCAAGAAGGCCAGGGCCAGCACCAGAGTCAGTTTTCCTTCCAGCTTCTGCCCAAGTGAGTATGGGAGAAATGACAATTAGGGGGACAACAAATGAGGCTGCCAGACCCTGGGGGGGACATGTGCAGTAACTTGAGGCTGAAGCGGAAATAGCTCCAGTCAACCCACTTAGAAAATCATCATTACTGTAAAATTTATGGCTGACATGAGCTTGTCTGAGAGATATGACTATTTAAAGGCAGCCAAAGCCTCCATTTATAATAATGTGAGGGAAGGAGGATAGAGAGAGATGGGGCAGGTTTGAAGATCTTTGCCCTTTGGGAAAGCAAAGAAGACTGTGTCTGCCTTGGCAGCAGGGGCAAAGGGACGGGGCTTCAGTGCAGAAAGGGTTGGTGTGGTGGGGCAAGACACTGTGTCCTGTGGGAAGGGACAAAGCCTCTGCCATGGCTCTGCTGTCCCAGTCCCTGAGACCACAGCATTCTCTGTGGCTCTGCCAGCCACTCCTGCCTTTGGGGCTGACAAAGTGCCACCACCTGGGTGCAAGCTGTCCTGGACCCCAGGCACACAGGTCAGCTCAGTACCATCCAGACAGTGCTAGACAGGGCCACCTTCAGAGTGTGCTGCAGGATTCACCAGGAGTGTGCTTGTAGTTACATGTGAAGAAGAAAGCCATTGCTAGGACAGGGAGAGAAAAAAAGCAGTGGCAGATTTGGAGGACAACAAGCAAATGCCTACACGGTTCAGTTTCTTTTTTCCTTTCATTTGTTAAGGACAGAAAATTAGTCCTGGTGGGGGGTTCCTGATAGGCCATTGCTGTATCCAGACCCTTAGCTGTCCTCCTTAGGTGCGCTTCCCTCAGGGCTTTACAAAGAGGATCATGCAATCACTCACTAATGCTTGTCTGGGGAGCACCTCATCCCAACATCAAAGCCGGAAAGAAGGCCCACCTGCCAGTTCCTTGGGCCAAGCCATCTGGTCAACCCTCACCTCCAGCCAAACAGAAATGCTGCGAATTTGCTAGAGGATGGACCCCAGGGATGCCCATCTTGGACGGAGACACACTGCATGTCCCACCCAGCACATCCCTGTGCCATGCTTCCCTATGGATGTGCAAGGGAATATGGCCCCTAGCCATGAGCAAGTTGGAAATGAGCACAGAGGTATGGATGAGCTCTCCACTGAGGCATTCCCAGAAGGTTGATGGATGCAGAGCAGCAGACTGCAGGCCAGCACTCCATGCCATCCAGAGCAGGGAGCAATCCCTGGAGGGACCACCCTGCCCAGGGACCGCATGGAGCCAGTCACTGGCGTTCCCGTCCGGGCTCTCCTCCCCAGTCGGGCTGCTCCCTGTCCTTCGGGGATGGCAATGGCTCCTCACCTGATTGAATTTCCAGGCCATCACTTGCTCTCCCTGCAGCTGCGAGGCACGATCGCCCTCCCGGCAACCCCACGCTCACCCCGCGGAAGGAGGGGCTAATTCAGTTAGCCCAGTGGCATTAGCTGCCGTGAAGAATAACCCGCCAACAAGGGCCTGCGAGCCTGACACAATATTAAAGACCCCACTGCCCTCACTTGGGGCAGATTAAGCTGGGCTCATTGCTTTAATGCTGCACTCCTCGGCCGGGCTCCCTCCAAGGCTCTGCACCTTAACTGTATTACCCCAGCACCGATGTGCTTGACCTGACGATATTGCTCCCACTGATAATTCACCTCCCAAGAAACTTTGCCTTTTTGACCTCCTGCTGGAGTAGGTTCTAACCCCATGGAGCAGGGCTACCCCTGCATCCCACCATCCACAGTCTCGCTTTCCCTTAGCATCATCTCCTGCCTCCCTGATCTACTAGGGGCCTTGAGGTACCTTCTGCCGAGATCAGGCAACTTGCCCCTGAAAACAGGTCACTGTGGTGATCTCAGGATCCCAGTCTTTATCAATGACTGCACTGACATACACAGTGAACATGTGGCACACGCGTGGGTGTGCAGGGGATGGAGAATGTAATTTACAGCACCAAGGATGTGCGGGACATCCCGGCTCACTAACCTCATCTGGGGTACCAAGGCTCTCTCACTAGCGATGTGAAGCAATGCACAGAGGGAACATTAGATCCTTCCTCTCCCAGGGATACACATATCTCATCTGACCCAAGGAAGCAATCAGGAAAAACACCCAAATACCAGCCTGGAGGGAGCCTGGGCTCCAAGTGAAACTCAACAGAGCGGTGTGGGAGCAAGACATGGGGTCATCCTGCTGCTGCCAAGCACAGGCAGTGCCAACATCATCTTGGCTTGGCAGCAGCCACTGCCTCCTCTCACCCAAAAGCTGCCAGCAGCTGTCTTGTTCTCTTATCCCTGCTTCACCCTGTGGCCTGCAAGCAATACAGGGAGAGTCTGGAAGATGCTGTCTGCTTGGGCTGCTGGCTCACAAAGCCTTGCTTTTCACAGGAAACAGCACCAGAGAGGAATCACTTTCCCACTTAGTCAAAACCAGAGGGCCACTGTATCCTATAAATCTCCAGAATGAAATTTTTGAACATGGAAAACTCACCTTTTCTGAGAAAAATAATAGTCTGATTTAGCCACCTACTGACTTCTGCCCTCCTCACCAGAAAATCATAATAATCTACACTGATCTTTTCCTCTTACTTTTATCATTGGCCATCATATCACTGATATAATTTTATCGTTATGTAAGAAAGAGGTTGGATTGCTGGATGCTCTATCTCAGCTTCTTGGAAAGAAGCAGGTTAGCATCAGCAAATTGTAGTTCCAGCTCTCGACTCAGAACAAGGCACCTACTCCCTGTTCTGTTCCCTTGCCTTTGCACAAGTGGTTTTTACACTTGCTTTGCACAGTTAGTGCTTGGGTAGTGTATATCAGGTGTCTTTACATAACTAATGTATATGTATAGATGTTACTATTTACACTAAAAATAATAGTGACCAGACAATGCTCACAACAAGCAAGACCTTCTTTTGGAAACATTTTTCTTCCTTATTTTCTGATTTCACTACTCAAAGGTGTGTTTCCTTTTTTTTGAAGAAACAAAACTAGAAAAAAGGAACGAACCTAAAGTTCCACTCATCACTCAGACCACAAGTCTCAGTGTTTTTCTTAATATTAAAACTTTTGGTGAAGCTGTGTTTGACCTGGTGCTGCTGGCACAGGAAGGAGAGCACCCACACGGAAAGAGTGTCGCAGAGCAGTTGTGAAGCCACGTGGTTTGATGGCTATCAGGACAGAAAGGGTCTATTTTGAGGTTTGCCTTCACTCAAAGGGTTCTGTGACCCTGGGGAAGGCACAGCATCTCTCCCTGTCCTGGATCCCCTCTGCCCTCCTCTGGGTGCATGGAGATTTCAATAGGTGCAGAAATTTGCTTCTGCCTCCCACCTGGGGCAGAAGGAGCTTTCCAGCATGAAATACCAGCTGTGCCATCTCACATCCTGAATTTGCTGGCTGAATCACTGCTCAGAAACTGTGCTTGTCCCTGGTGCTCTGCCCAGAGCCTGGCCAGACGTGGGACCTGTTCTAACCTGTTACAGCTGCCATCCTGAGCAACGCCAGTGGCAGAAAGTTTTCAGGGACACAAATTAACCAACAACAGCAGAGCTGGTATGGTAACCACAAGGGAAACACAAAGCCTTATTCCCTCTACTCTTCTCCTGGAAAGAATCCCTTCAGCTGCTCACACATATATTGCTGAGCAGGGACTGAATCCAGTCCTGCTTACACAGGCTGTGACGTGGCCGAGGACGGGGCAGATCCACACCGCTGGAAGAAGGAGCAAACCCTGCCCTTGGTGCGCAGCCAAACGGATCGGAAACAAGGAAGGGTGGATGGCTTTTACAAGCCTTTCTTTAAAAAGGTGGGCAGTGTCAGAGTAGAAACAGGCCCCAAATTTAGGCTTGGGCAAAGAGACAGGAACCGTTCATTCCACATTTTGCAGTTAGCTCGCTTGGGAGGCGAATGGAAAATGGTTGATGTGAACACTTTTTCCTACCGGAGTTTATTTTTTCAAGTGCAAAGCCTTAAAACTGAGGCCTCTGCCTTGCCACAGGGCCTGAGCTAACATCATGCCACTGTGCCCATTTTCAGCTCCAGCAAAATCCCTGTGCTGTGCTCCTCAGCAGATGGGCAGTGCCTGTGGGCAACAGCAGCCTACAGCATCTCTGTGCTTTTCCACCCCCTGGTCCAGAAAGAGATTGGTCAAACCAAAACCATCTCCAAAAAGGGGAGTCACCTGTGCCATCGTGGGGGCAGGGAGTACCTTTAGCGCCACCAGGAAGGTGACACGGGACATTGGGCCCTCTGCTTCTCACCCTTCTGACATGACCCCTCCTGTTAGGGGGAGATTTAAGGTGCTCTTATATCTCCCTGCTGTAAATGGCCTCATAAAAGTGACAGAACGACGTTCATATGGATGCTTGTTAAAATTTTATTACTAATCACCACAAAAGTTAGCTGCTATATTTAACCCAGGCTGGGGGAAAGAGGGGAGGGGACACTGCCTGGGCAGGATGGAGATATCCAGTTCAGAAAGCAAAGGCTGATGAGTGGCCCTGACGTAGCTCACGGACACAGACAAGGGCCTGCTTCAGCAATTGCAAATAAAAACCCCAGAGCCTTCACTCTCCGCTCATCATCAGCAGCCAAAAGCCTTTTACAAGCCCTAATCCAAGAACAGGATGGGCTTATGGTGAAGCACAAGGCTACAGATCAAAGAGACTCAGCTGAACTCCCACCTCTGTCGCAGCCTCCCCATGTAGCTCTGGGCTCTTCCCTGTGTGGAAGCTCCTGTGCAAAGCAGATGGGAACAGCGATTTAACAAGACAGCCAGCTCTGCAGGCTGGGGAAGTCTCTCACTGGTGTGCAAGTGCCTGGCAGTCCTAGGATGAGTGAGGCCTCTCCACTGGGCCTGCAAGGACACATAGTTAAGCCTCCTTTCCTGTTTCAGTCAGAGTTTGTCCTTGCAGGTAAAAGAAATGCTTGCAGAAGAGTGAAGAAAGCCCAAGGATGCTAACTGTCTTGGCAAAGCAGAAAGTTCTACAGTTGCAAAAGTGTCACAAGGCACTTCTTGATATGTCCTTGCTGAAGCACCTCTGGGAAAGGGCCAGGGAGGAGTTCTGCTTTCTGCAACATTACAGATGAGGAAGGAGGAAGGTGGGTAAAAGCATAGAGCATACAGGTGGTTTGGGCTCAGCTATCCCTGCTGGACTCGGAGATTGTGGTCACCTCCTCAGACAGAAACAAGAAAAGGATGGTCCAGTTGGCCATAAAGGCAGGCCCAGAAAAATCAAGAAGATGGTCACCTGTTTAGCTGTGTTAGCAGCATGCACATGGCTCTGCCCCGCTGTGTGTGGATGGGAGCTGGGGCAGCTGGGGCAGGGACAGCTCTTCCACCTCGACATGATGCAATGAGAAGAATGGGACCAGCTCTGATCAGATGCTAACAGAGCACCCTTCTGCAGGGGACCATGAAAAGGCCATGATGGGTTTGCTGCTCTGCTGTCTGTCTAATGCTGGGAATGGTAGGAAAATATTTTATTGATGCAGTGAGGAAGGAGGCAGAGGGAGAAAAGTCTCACAATGAAAATAAACAGCTTTGAATGTCTCCTCAATTTGGTAATGGAATCCAGATGACTATGGGTTTCTGGAGAATGAAAGACAAAGTATTGCTTAAAAGACTTCAGCTACCAGTACACCTTCCTTCCTGTACAACAGAGGGGAACAGGAGAGGGAGACATGCTCCTCTCTGAGGATGCTCTCAGAAACCTCCCTGGAACTCCCCATCTGCATCTCCTTACAGCTTCATGGCATCGCCAGGTGTTTTTGGCAGGTCCAAACATCCTCATCTACCCTCATACTTGCTGTACTTAAGCATCACTGAGATCACTGTCGTTTGGCTCCCCATCACTGCTTCCCAGTTACCTCGTTCCTGGCACTCTAAGGGAGCTGCTGTCTGTCAATCCTCACATCCATCTTTAGAGCCCTGTATAAATCTCCTAGATGCCTCTTTGCTCCCTATATATCTATCTAATTAATGTTAGTGTAAGTAAAGCACAGCCTTTTCCCCTTAATAAGCAGAGTGCTGACTTTATTACAGGTCTTTTTTTCCCCCCCTCTTCTTTCTTCAGCGCTTTAAATCATGTTCAGGAAAGCGCTTACGAAGGGAAAGGCTGCGCGTCACATCTCTCCGTGCCTTCGCCCCGGCACGGCCGGGGAGGGCCGTGGGGACTGGGGAGCAGAGGGCAGCAGGAGGAAATTGGACAGGATGTGTTCAGAGCGATGCCAAGAGCTCTGCACTGCCAGGTTCGCCGAGGTCAGGGGAGAAGTCAAAGGCCATCGATGTGTTGTCTGGCTGAAGGCAGAGTCCAAGCAAAACAAGGTGTTAAATGTCTGCTAATTAGAAGTGTCAAAACAGGACTGGAAAGGCAGGAATGGCTGGGGAGAGCCTGGAAATGTGATAAGTGTGGCTTGGTGGAGGGGGAGCTGAAATCCTGGGTCTCCAGACCACACTGCAGGTGAAAGTGGGAAGGCTCCCGCTTCTCTTTGGCACTTTTTTCTTCAAAAATCCTAAATGTGAGATGTAAAGGATGTGGACTCAAAGGACAACAAGTTCTGTTGCATTTCCTAAGAATTCTTAGGATTGTAAGAAGCAGAGAAGATTTTATAAATGTGTTATTTGTCTCTTCAGTGCCAGTTCTCTATCTTTCTCTCTCTGAGATCCCCCTCATCCAGTTTTACTCTCTGTCCCATGGTAAGTGTTGTTCTTGCTTCCTTTCTCTCCCTCATTGCTTTCAGGCTGCCTTGGACTGGATGCACCAACCTCTGCCTGCCTGCAGGCACTAGAGGTTGCTGAAGATGATGAATGATACAGAAGCGAGACCCAAAACTTGCACTTTCCTGAGGCTGCGCAGCAAATTGCTAGTGAGAAGTGATGGAGGAAAACGTGGCTTGCAGGCTGGGCTTGGCTCAGCTCTGTGGTGACTCTCGAGCCCTTTGGCAGCTCCTTCTCCTTGTGCATCACATGGATGTGGTGTCTGATACAAATCCACAGGCACTCCATTTCAGAGAGCGGTGGGGACACTGCTGGAGGGGACACTGTTGGAGGGGACACCATGCACAGACTGCTCAAGCTCCTGGTGCCCAAGCACGTCAAGTATATGACAGCATGTGCCACCAGACCCCTTGCAGCTAAAGAAACACACCTGGACTCCAGCAAGCCAGGCAAAGGGAAATGATGCCTTACTGCTTCCTGCTGCTACACCAAGCCACAACCTGGTCATTCTCCGATCAGCACTGGAGCCAGAGGGCTGCCCTGAAAGTGTTAATGCTCCCCCTGGCCTGGGGTGAAAGGGTTACCCATGTTGTGCTCAGATTCTTTGGCTGTAATGTGATTTCTTGGCTCCTGCGTATATATTTATGCAGTTTTGTCCACACTCCTGCCCACTCCCCCCACAGGGTGGCTATCGATCAGGCTAATGGAAGGGATCCGATTGCACATGCTCCGACGTGCTCCCAACAGCCTCGCCAATGCTGGCCTAGCCAATCAATGCTGAGGTGCCCCCGAAAATTTCCCATAATCTGATTTGAAGATGTGTTATCACTTAATAAAATCCACACTTGCCCTTCCACTTCCCCCTTTACTGAAATGCATTTGCACTCTGGCTCTGCCATGCCCCTGCATCCTGCCAGCCTCTGGGAGAAGGACCATGGAGTGGCCAGGGGCTAAAAATGCCCTGTCTAAGTAAGGGATGGATGGAGTATGGGAAATCTGTTCTTTCCTGGGTAATCAGCACAGCCCAGAAGTGCCAGGGGACACACACGGTGACACAGGCTGGTGTGTGAGGGCTACCTGCTCCCTGCTTCGTTTCATGATGCAGTGGCTGTAAGGATGGCAGTGAAAAAGGGGATGAATCATGTTCCTGTTGAAAATATGGTGAAAAATGCTATCAGTCTTCTGTAGCCTGTCAAGAAACATTCCCATGGTCTTTGGAAAACAGTTCACTACAGTGTATGAAAACACCAAGGATATTTCTGGTGCCAGTGGGTGTCTGCTTTCTTTTCAGCCTGCACAGCAGTGACAAAAAGAAAGTCCTGGGCAGTTGGGGCAAGACACCAGTGAGGTTAAAATGTGATACTCCCTGACTCTGTGTCTTGTCCAGGGAGGATTGTTTTTCCAAGTGCATATAGGTAAAGCCTTATAAAATAAAGGCCTTGTTGCCCCTGTAAAATCATGGCTTAGGCCTGCTCCTTTGGCTAAGTATAAGGGAACTATGGGAGAGTGACTCAGCTGGGATAGGGGTAGAGACGCGTGAGAGTCATGCTGCGTGATGGCTGCATGCTCACATAGTGGTGTATGGTGGCTGGTTGACTTGGGCTTGTTGTGCCTTAAAACCATGTAAACTGATAACTGGCTAACTGCTTTAAAAGGCCTGGTTTTTGCAATAAAGCAGCCCTCCTTTTCACTGCCTGGGGACTCTGTGTCGCTCTGCATTGTCACAGCCAAGGAGAGCAAAGTCAGAGGCTCTCCTACTCTAAGCAGACTAATCCTTTGTCCCTTCCTGGCCTTCTGCTCCAACAGAAGATCTTGGTGCTACCTCGATGGCACACCTCTCTTTCACAGGAGGGGACACAAAAGGCTCAAGGCTCCTGAGCTGTCAGGCTGGTTGCAAATGGGAAGATGGCCATGAACAAGTCTGTCTTCTCCCTCTACTCTTGTCCAGTAGAGGGAGGATGATGGTGCAGGATGCACACACCAGAGGTGCCATCTTTTAAAGCCCTGTCCCTAATAGACAGGAGTCTCCTCCCATAGCAGAGCAAGAAGCCATGCATGCAGGGAGCCATGTCTGCCTGGGGATCCAGGGACCGGCACATGCCAGCCGCAGGATGAACCTGAGCCCTACAGATTGATGGTGTGTGGGGCTGCTCCCCGGGGCCTGAAACCCGACACTGAGGTTCAATAATTCAGGGGAAGAGCTATCAATGGCTTCTCAGCTCTTCAGAGAGGAGAGCAAATTGAAAGGCTTGTCAGGAGTCAAAACAGAGCAGGGCAAAGCTGGGCTGAATGTCAGAGAGATTAAACAGGCAGAAAGTCACAGGGATGGGGAGGCCACTGCTTTTTATAGTTCACTTTGGCAACCATGGGAGCAGTCCAACTGCAGCAGAGCACTCTCACAGCTAGATGGGTGACCAGTGCTCCAGGAAAGCTCTTTGACCAAGAGGGTTTTCAGCAGTCCTGCTAAGGTTAAGGAGCCTGATGGCATGAGGCTCTCCCAAGCTTAGACACTGTGTCACTGAACACCTCCACAGAGTGACCTTCCTGCTGCTGTGCTGGTGCATTTGGGGGCCAGGGCAGAGGGGACTCATGCCAAGGTTGTATGTCCCATTTCAAACAGTGCCTTGCATCGGGAGAAGGATGAGACCAGTCCTGTGGTAGCCTCCTGTGGTAGAAAATAACTCTTCCAGGCCCAAGTGGGACACTGCACCAACAATGGATGATAAATAATGGTGATATTTCAATAGACACAGGTATGATAATGAAGAGCTATTCTTCTTTTGCAAAGATCACTTGTAGAATTAAATATTTATAAATGATATTTAGACTTCTAGTCCTGTAAAATGCCTTTTTTACACAGATAATATATGTTGACTTGTTGGAGAACCAAACCAGTTTGGTATGATTAAATGTAGAGCTGAGTGACATGATTCATGCCCTTTCTTTTCCACTTGCCAGCCTACAGCATGTACAAGATTCTATCAATATGTTTCTACAGACATTCACATAAAAAAAAAAATTAAAAAAAAATAAAGCCACAACCATCCCAGCTCCGTAATACACTGAAATCCTCCCAACACCCCAAATGCCTCTATCAACTTTGCAGTGTCTGGCTTGTAAGACAAAGTATTTCACACCACACCAGGCAGCTTTTTTAATTGACAGACTTTCATTTGTGCTTTGCATGTTACTTATCCAGCTCTAGTGCCTGACCCTGCAGGCCCTCATGTGGGGACCAAGAGGCTGAACTGGCAGTGATGAAGATGATCAGGGATACAGACCTAATCCCCCTCTCTCTCCCTTCTCACAGCACTTTGGTACCACAGTCAAGCACACTGCACTTAAAAAATCACTTTAAGTTTAAGAGGTTTAAGAGGGATGTGACCACAGATGTGTGCTTTCTCCACAGTCTGCACTGGTTTCACATCTTGAAATTACTCTCCACAGCTCCATGAACTAAAAAACAGAGGTAGAAAGAGGCAGAAGAAAGAGGAAGAGATTGCCAGGCTGGTAACACATACCCAGGGACACCTGTCCCACAAAGCTCACTTGGACCTCAGCCTGACCACAGCACGGAGCCTCCATTTTGCAGTTTCACATGTATGAGGAAGACAAAACTGTTCATCTTAAAGAAACTCCTTTTTAGCCTCACCTTACATATAATCACTGACTGCTCACACCACACTGTTCTCACAGCAGTGTTTGCCCCTGCCCAAAGAACAGTTGGGCTGAGCAAGGATCTTGGGAGCCATCTGCACCCTGAGAATTGAGGCTGGTTTCTAGCCCTCAGAGCACGCAGTTAGACTTGTTAAACAGCACAGGCAGCACAACTGGAAGGAGAAGTTTCCATTAATTTGCAGGTGCTGGGGGGAAGGGGGGAAGGAGAGGCCAGGTGCTTTCTGGATGCTGCCCCCAGCAATCTCCCCCCCGGTCCTTCCCCATTGTTCCAGAGCCGTCCCACGCGGCCCCGCCAAAGGGGATAACAGGCTCAGGAACAAGCTGAGTGACAGCAGACACCTTATAAAATGCCTGGCTGAGCGGGCCTGGCGCCTTGCTGCACGCAGCGCACATGCCCGCAGCCCAGCCAGGCCCGGCCCTGCACGCAGGTACCGAGGGGGCTCACATCAAAGGCTCCAGTTTTGCAAGGCTCAGGACGCGGGAGGGCGTGAATTATAGACTTTGATGTCTGAGCAGCAGCAGAGGGATCGGCGTGAAGATCGTTTATAAATCGCTATTTATGGTCTCCACTAAGTACCAGGCAGCCCCTTAAAGCAAGGGATCAGGTTTAACTGAGGGCCGCTGCAGAGAGCGGCTGCTGGCGGCTGGGCCAGGGCTCTGCGTGGGCAGGACGTGTTTTAGACTCTCTCCATCTCAAACAGCTAAATTCAACTCTGAGATATTCCCAGCTAACTTCCTCAGGTCTTTGCCAGTTTGGGGGAGCCCCAGTGTGGGAAGCTGGTGGTGCCTGCGCAGCAGGAGAGGCATGGCTCCTGGAGAAGCAGATCTGTACCACACAGTGGTGGGGTTTAGAGCTCACATAGGGTTGATCCTGCTAAGAGGAAAAGGGGCAAATTTGGAATCTCAGCATACTGTCTCTGCTCCTAAGGGGCCTTCTGGCTTTGCCTTGCTGCTGACTCTCTTGCCTGATGTAGTTTGTAACAATCCCCAAGCCTAGGCAGAGCTGCATGCCTTTCCTTGGCTGAGTCTATGCTCTGGCTGCCATGTTCTTCTTGAAGCAAGGCTGGGACATCAACCAGGCAGCTCCGTAGCAGAGGAAAGAACAGCATCCAACCATGCACCATGTTACTCCTGTCCATGGTTAGCTGTTGGCACCTGGCTCTCCCTGAGGGAGGGACAATGCATGCTGCTACCTATGCACATCTGGGTGTGCTAATGTTAAGAGATTTCTTAGAGATTAAAACCTTTGAATCCTGGGAACATAAACCATTCTGATTTCAATTCACTGATCTGGAACGGCCAGTATCCCCTAGCTGGGACCCAATTAAAGAAATAACTGCTTTTGGGTTCTGTTTCATCTCATCTGAGAATGAACAACCTGGCTGGATTTCTCCCATGTGGTTTGATTCCAGTCCCTGTGGTAAAAGGTCAATGGATAGCTGAGCCTAAGGGGAGCTGCAGTACGGAGAATGCCTTGTCTGGGACTGGAACACTCCTGGTGAACTCCACAAGGTCCATCACCCCCAAATGTTCCCAAATGTATCAATGAGTCCACAGAGGTGGCTGTGTTTTCCTTGCCCCTCTCCTCACCCCAGAAAGAAATACACATTATCTCACACAAGGAAGGACCATTACCTGGACACTGAGAAGCACATTTGGGAATGCCATATGCTGTTCCTACACCTGAGCATCCCCTCCTAGCATGTACTGCCCTCTCTACCCTGACACTATTTCTTTGTCCTCAGTGGTCTTTGCAGTTCCCTCCATTGCAGCATAAGTTACAAATTCCTCTGCATAGCCTTCATATCCTCTTCAGCAACACAAACTCAGACATTGTCTTAGGCCAGGCGTAACGCCAGTCACTGCCTGTTTTTCCCGGAAGGAATGCCATCCAAACTATAATCTTTGAGCTGATCTGATTTACAGTCCAGCAGCCAGTTCTGAAGCTCCCAGTTGCATTGCTTGGGGATGCACAACGATGCAGGCCCATGTACTTGTTCCTGTTCAAACAGCACAAAATGCCATTGTGAACAGAACCGGATTTTCTCCCTATCTTCAATTAAAGGTTCATGTCCAGCATCTACACCAAACTTTTCAAAGGCAGCTGCTATATTTTGGAAGCTGAGAGAGACCATGCTGGATTTTTCAACAAATTACAAGCCTGAAATCCAATTCTGGCCCCCCAAACCAGTGGACATTTTTGCAGGCTGACTATTATATCTGGAACACACAGACAGAGTTCCTCATTGTCCTCTCCTTGCCTTGCAGTCTCCAGTGTAGCAGCACTCAGCAGGCCTGGTTCTGCCCTTGCACATGCACATGTAAACTGTAGATAAGCACATATTTCTCTTTGCTCTAGCCACTCTCCAGGATTTATCTCAAGCAGGACAGGGAGCCCTCCACCACAGCTCAATGTGATCCCTGTACAGACACGGTCATTTTTACGTCCAGAAATATTTATATACTTTGCACCACTGTTGTTTGCAGATTCTCTCTTGGTGGCTTCCACACTTTGCGGCAGCCCCTGTTTGAAGTTGGACCAGATGGGAGCCTGGACCAAACATAAATAAACCAATCAAATCTGAGAAAACAAGCCCCCATCCCTCCTGCCTCCTCCTCAGACCAGTGTGAAGATCTAGCCTGGGAGAGGGGGGCAGGCTGTGCTCTGATGCTCAGACCGCTCCCTCCATCCACCCTTGAAGTCCCTTACTCCGGGCAGAGTTTGGTATGTGCTGTTTGCAGGGGGCTTGTTTTTCTAACATGGTGAACACATGCTCTCTCCCGAGAATCATTTATTTTACATCAGAGATCCTGGGGCTCCTGACCCAGAGATTTGCAAGATGGTTTTGTACTTTCCCTGATGAGGAAGGAAGACACATTCCTCCAGCTACCACTGCAAGAATGGCAGGTCCCGGATGTGTCCTTCACAGATCAGGCTCTCCCTCATTTCCCTCCCAAGACAAAGGTTAAAAATGACACACTGAGGTCAGAGGATTCTCCGAGGGGCTCCACAAAGCTCTCCCAGTAAGAAAATCCTGTTTCTTTTCCTGATAAGAGTCTTCTTCTTGTGGGGCACCAGTGGATCAGATGAGCAAGGAAAGATGGACTGAAGGGACAGTGACCAAAGAAACATCTCAATAAATTATTCACTATTTTGACTGTTTCCCAACAATTCAGGCCTCAGAGGAAGGCACAAAAAAGCCCTGAAGATATTTGTCTACCATCAAGGTCTCTTTAGAGCCACCAATAGCCAGTACAGTTCTTGTAATAGCCCAAAGTCAGACCCACCTGCAGTCCACCAGCAGACCTGGCTGCTGCTGTGCCCTGCAGAGAGTTGCTCTGCCCTCAGCACTACCGGGCTGCACTGCATGTGGCTGGAGTTGCTGCCTCGCAGGACCAAATGCACCATCCGTCCCTGGAGCACAAGACAGACAGTTCTCTTCTCGAGGGTGTGAGTCCTTCTTAAATCCCTGCTGCTCATGGACTCCAGCACCCACCTTCCTTCCCTGGAAGGGAAAGGATGCCGAGGGAGAGCAATGGGGAGAGCAATGCATCTCTGCGAAACCCGATCCCTTAACACGCAGCTCCTCTGATGTGGGCAGCTTGTGCTTTACAGCATTAGAGGAGCAACATTTCATGGAAAATTCAATAAATACCCCTGTACAGCCAGACATCTGTAAACAAAGGCTTCCAAATTCAATCAGGCTGTGGGCTCAGAGCAGCATTTATAGGCTACAGCATGGAATATTATATAGGAAAGCTAAATGTAGGGGGAGGGAGCAGATTCCTGGAAAATGAAAGATCTTTTTGCTCTCTATTACCCCAATGAAGAGTAACTATGTCTATGCTGTACCACTGTGCCCCTTCTTGACTGGCTGGGGCAGCCTTGTCATTCCCAGTCTGCCAGCTGCCACGTCAGTCTGTACTGGGCTCTCACCTAGCAAAGACATTGCAGTGGAAACCACAGCAAGACAAGCAGGGAAACGTGATGACTCCAGCAACTGCCAACCACTGTGTTTGCTGGAGTGCATTCCTGCTGCCAGCCATACCAGGAGGGTGACCTTTGAGATGTCGGTCTGAAGATGGCTCTGAAATACCAAGCCCTGATCCAGGACTAAATGCTTCTAGAAGCTGGAAGTAATTACAACCAATGCTCAACTCACAGAGGGGTTTTGGAGGGGAGAACAGTGTGTTGTTTGTCTTTTGGGGCTTTCCTGGGTCGTACCATCCCCCAAAAGGTTGACCGGGCCCTGTCTATCTTGTCTCCTCTTTTATCACAGTCTCAGTTCACATTTGTATAAAACCAGATAAACTGGGTAAAGTGAAATGGGAATGTCCAGTCAAGGCTCTTCTGAGCCCCATGGTGACTCACTGGATGGAGCAGCAGTGCTGTGACCCTCAGCCACCCACACCAGATGGGTACTGGCACTGTACAGAAGATTTGCTCCAAGAGTTGAGCAATACCAGATCTGTAACAGACAGCTGAACACTGCTGGGCATATTTCTGCACACTTGTGCACAGATACACAACCCCTACAAGCTACTACAGCATCCCTGTAGAATTCCCTCTTCCCTCTGCCTCCAAGGTTTTCTCTGTGGATCCTCACCCTTCAGCACAGTAACTGCTAAGGTCTCCAGCATAGACAAGTGATGGTGAACAGCATGGGACATGGGTCCCTGCTGATATCTGCCACCTTAATGAGGTTTTTCTAAGCCCAGGGCCAAAGATCTTCACAGTCAGGAGATCAAAACACTGTCCTTCCTATGCTGACTTGGTCTCCCATGCATCACCTTAAGGTGAACACCTGCAGGTGATTACGGTCCAGGCTACATGTGACTAACATTTCAGACATGCCCAAAATGGTTCGTTACCATCCAGTGGCTACACCACCTTGCAGGCTCTGGACTCAGCATCCCCAGAAGTGCTGGGGTCCCATCTGCTGGCTGCTCCAAGCTGCACCTGCCTGGTCAGGGCTCTCGATTTCTCCAAGCTGGACTTTGCAGATCCTTGCAAAGGACAAGCCACTAGCTCAGAGAAAGTTGTTCAAGTCTTGCTGTGCTTCTGCAGCCCCTTGGGCACTTCAGGGCTGGTTACAATGGCAGGGACAACTGTGGTCCTCTGTGGAAGACAGCTATCAAAGAACACCTTTGAGCAGTGGGAGCTGCATCTGGATGACCAACTTGAACCCTCTGGCAGCACCCGCAGAGATTATCAACCCATATTTAGGGCAGGCCAAATCAGGCATTTGTCTCCTCCTTCCCCTTGAGTGCACTTTTCCTTACAGCTCAATCAGGCTTTACGAACACACCACCACACACAGAGGGCAGTATATATAATAAATAGAGCCTAGCTCTGAGGGCAGCAGCAGTACACTATTGCCCAGGGGACAGGAAGGTTAGTGGGATTGTGATCTAAAACCTGAGGCTGGCAGCTTTATGCTCCCCCGGGAGAGATTTCCACAGCTACTGTGAGGAAAACAATCACTGTTTTGGTTATTACACTTCATTTATTGGTTTGTTCAAAGATCACAGCCAGGTAGGCCTTAAATTCAGGGATGCTCGGAGCATGGGTCTCCAGCCTCACTCTGTGTGGGGCACCCCAGCTTGTGCCCTTCCCTAGCCCAGGACAGCTCCATCCTGACTGCCTCTGTAAGATCTCTACATCATGATCAGGCAAAGCACAGGAGGGAAGCTGTCCCAACGAACATGTTGTGCATTGGGACAGATCTACAAACAAAGCCTCTCACTGATGTCAACACAAGAGGAAGCAACACCTGTGCTCTGAGGGAACCATCCAGCACATACACTGCTGGGAGCATATTCACTTCCCAGGAAGCATCTTTCATGTTGTTTGAGAAAACATGAAAATATTAGGGTCTGGAATGGACACATCCACACCTGTACCTTGGACGACAGAGAGCAGGATGTGAAACTTGCTGCTCCTCAATTAAGCATGGGTGCTCACGTAACTACTGTAGGGTATCAACAAATTTACTCATTTGGGTCATACAACAGAGACTTTAAAGCTCTGGGAGAAGTGTGTCCATGCAATGAAGAGGTCTGCAGAACAAGCCATGGGCATCCCTTTGAATGGTAGCACAGGCAGGAAGGAGCAATGCAGTGACCACCTGAACTGCTTTGGTCATACAGAACCCCAAGCACATCCAATCAGCTACTGTCCCTCCAAGATGCATTGAAGAGCACTGGATGACGGCTGTGATTCAGGAAACATGGGGTGCTTCCCCCACTGTTCCTCAGCCAGCTGCCCTGGAAATGTTCCTATAAACTCCTATTAATTAGTTGACACTTGGACTGTGCAAACAGGCTGCCCCCTCCCTGTTCCCCCCCAGGAGGCAGTGCTGGAGCAGGCCAGTGTAGGGGCCAAGTCTTGGGCACATTCTTCCAGTTAATATTTCAGCCCACAGTTGCCAAGGGATCGAGGCTGGCGTTTCCCCCCTTCCTCCCCCTTCCACCTCCCAAAGCGCCATTGGTGAGCGGATAGCCAGGTTATTGCCTCCCCCTCCCTTTGCAAGCAGATGTATGGGAGCCAGAGGAGGAGATTGATGGGGTTTATAGAGTCTCCCTCCTGACCACCCACCATGGCTCCAGCTCCCTTGGGCCTGTCCACACCACAGTCACAGCAACGACTCCACTGGTGTCCACCACACAGAAAAAGAACATTCTGACTACTTCTGTTGGGTAGCCTGGGTCATATTTGCTGCCTTAGAGGACTGTCTTTGGGTCCCAAAAACATCAGTGGATGGGTGAGAGCTTGCAGCTCCTCTCCAGCCACATCCATGCAGTGAAGGGAACTCTGTGAAGCCTGAATATGACTGACATCAAGTCCCTAACTGCTCCTGGCTTTCACAGGTGGCACAGAGCAGACTCCAGCTCTCCCAAAGCTTTCAGCAAGTCAATGCACTGCAAAGAGTGACCATACAGAAAGGGCTGCACAGCAGCTCTGGACAGAATAGTGTTTGGACATGGAGGCCCTCCAAAGAGCCACAGCTGTCCCTCCTGGAGGCACCAAGGTCCATGGCAGGTCCTGGGAGGCACAAGGGAATAAAAGTCATGGAGGCAGGCTAGGCTCAAAATGCCCACACACTGTAAAACGTAAGAAAGGGCCCATGGACCTCATCAATGGACATGCAGGGCAGCAGCTCCTCAAAGAGGAGGGTTTGGTGTAAATGTCTGAGGAGAAGCCTCAAAAAAACTCACAGCTCATAAGTGCCAGGGATGGCATTTGGCATGACGGGCATCATGGCTACCAGCAGCACACTCAGCCAGGCCACCATCTCAGCAGAGGCTTTCAGGAAGGACCATCTTGGGGACAAAGCCAGCTGCCATTGGATCCCACAATTTTCCAAATTAAACTAACCACTCCCTGCCACTCGTGAAAAGAAGAAACAAATCAAGTTAACTAAATGTGTTGGTAACATTTGGGCCATTTCCTGTATGTTTAACACATTTTCTATTAAGCCCACGACAAATGGCAAGGGCTCCAGGCGCAGCCATAAAGGCTCCCTCCTGCCGCAAGCCGAAGGGGCTGCAGGCAGGGAGGGGAAGGTGAGCCGGCTGAACAGGCAGATGGGAGGTGAGCATGTAATTCACAGCAGATCCACGATTTGATTAATTTCCCTGCTTTTCCTGCTGGAGAATTCCGGGTTTTATTGGCCGTTAAAAGGCACTGTGTTGCCTGATTTTGGTGCGGAGCTGTGCCAGAGGGGGGACACAACAAGGGGGCTGGCTGCAGGGACCTGTCGTCGTGTGAATCAGGTGCGCAAGTTTAAGGTGGGTGTTTCGGGGATGGGGATTCCCTTCTGGAGGACAGTTCCCCCATAACATGTTTTCTAGAGACTTGTCCTGGGGCCCTGGCTTGGGGAGGGGGGGAGGGTGGCTGTCTTGGGATAAAGCCTCTCCACAAAGCAGTGGGACCCTCACCCAGCCAATTTCTCCCTCCCCTCCTTCAGCTGCTCTCCCTCATCCCTCCTCCTCACACCAAGCTGCTGGGATCAGCCCCTGCAGGAAAAAAAAATGCTCAATTTGTCATGTCATGTCCAGCTGTTAACCTCCCGTTGCCGAGCCATAGGAAAGACTTGCTTTCTTCTATTTATTTATTTGCCACCCGGACAATGGACGGCCCCAGGCCTGCTGAGCTCTTCATAATAATGCCACCAACGATCCCCCCTCCCTACGCCTCCCCCAGCCAGCAGCACCAGCTGAGGAGCTGCAGGTGTCAGCGGGCATTAACCAGTGCAGGGATCCCAGCTCCCTTGGAAGCCCTGGACACCACGAAGAAGGCAACTGTCAAAGGCTGTGGCCAAGGCTGGGAGGACCCCTTGGCTGGGAGGACACCTGGACTGGGCTCATGTGAAAAGATCCGCACAGAGAGGGAGAGGAGAGAAAGGCCAAATGATAATCATCGCTCCGGAAAGTTTACCCTGCCACTTTGGGGATCCTTGGACAGGGAAGAACAGATCTGTCCAGCCACCCGGACAGTTCCTCGGGGGACCAAGGCCTGGCATAGTCACTGTGTCCCTGGAGACACTTAGCAACTGAGTGGAGGGGATGGCAGCTTGGAGGCTGGCTTTGACCCCTGCCAGGGTTCTCCTACTGGGCACAGTTCAGGGTGGTAATCTGGCAGAGTTGAGGCCAGGAAAATTGCTCCCGTGGCCAGGATGTGTCCCAGAGGGGAAAAGCACCAGCTCCTCTTCACCCTCTAACTGAGGAAGCATTCTGTGTGCGGCTGGGAGCCAAAGGCTCTGATTTGGAAGTCATAGGGCTGCTCCCCCTAGTTAGCAGAGCTTAGGGTATGGAGATCCCCACTCAGGGACACTTGAAAAGCCTGGGGGAAGCTCCAGATCTGCCCACCACCTCTGGTCACAGATATGATGCAAAGGATCTGCCATTCCCACCAGAGGTAGATGGTGGGAGGCACCACAGTTTCTCCCACCCTCCACCTCTGGTCATGAATGGGAGGATGGGACCAGCCACCTCTCACAGACCCAGTGCCACGTGCCGGGCACTGCCCACTCCCAGCCTCAACAGCAGCAGCTGCCAAGGCTGTGAACACATCGGCGGCAACCGGTTGGGTGTGCATTGGCTGATCTGACAATAAACCAGCTCGCGGGTTACCGGGAAGGTATCGGCGCCGGGCGGCCGAGGAGCGAGAGCACGCGGGCTGCAACTCCTTCCTGTCTGCCCGGCTGTCTGTCCGGCCTTCCTCCCCCTGTCAATGTCACTTTATTTGCTGCTGGGGTGGCGATAGAATCACTATTAAAAGCACAAGTAGTAGGCATTAAAATGCATTTCGGTTAGTCCAGGATAATAAAGGCGCGCGAGGGGAAGGGGGGAGGTGAAAAGAAGGAAGTTTTAACTCGCTAATAAAAATCAAATGCAGGCAGTTTGCAGGAGCGAGCGGCTCGGCGCTTTGCCTTGCTCTTGTTAAGGGCCCGCTGCCATAAATAACTTCCCTGAGCGAAAGCAAAGGAGAGCCAGGGAGTGAGGACGCAACAACACAAAATTTTTCATTTTTCTCCATAAATCATTTCAGCGTGTGATAATATTTGTTTTTTCTAATGAGTCTCCTGTGATCCATTCCGGGAGCTAACATCAGGGCCTGTCAGGGTATGATGTGTGGGGCACTTCAGAGCTTTACAAAAACTGCCGCCTCTACAGATCCTCCCCTGCCCTTCGCTTATGCTCAGGACAAATGTGGCCAATTTTTTTTTTGCTCTGGGATTTCAGGCTCCCTCTCCTTTTGCACAAAGTTCTTCAGCATTAAGCCCTGTCAAGACACCTCCCAGAAAAGCAGAACATCCCTCTAGTTTTCTCTTTGTCCTCCTGAACAGCAAACATCCAGGGTGGTCTGCTCCCAAGATGAAAAAAAACCCTATGGAATGGGAACAAACCAAAGTGAATGCTGGCAGTGGTCCTCAAAAAGGCAGCTCCCCAGAGATGGCTTAACACCTGATGTCTGTCACATTTGCTCTGCCCCATGGGCAGCCCAGCACAGTGTCTGGTACAGATCCAGGTCTCTGTGCATCCCACCCTAGGCCCAGCATCTGACTCCACCATGCCTTCATGAAGTCCTAGGCACCTGCAGAAGCACTATGGTCACGACAGGAGGTTCCATTTCTGCAGATCACATATGCCTACTCATACATCTTTTAGTCAAAGACCACGAGCTTCACAGCCAGGGTTTCCTCAGGGAATTCTCTGGGCAAAAACCTGTTTGTTTCTGAAATGGAGCCAAACATGTGTGTGGAGGTGACTGCAGGCCACAAGGGTCCAGTAAGTAGGGAAGAGGTTTTATTGAGACTCCTTCCATTCCTTCACCGCTGCCAGCTCCTCAATACTCATTGCTTCAACCCCCAAGTAAGTAAGACACCAGACCTCAGACCTGAAGAGAGCAGTTTGGGTCAGGAGTTGGAAAGATACTGTGTGCATTTACACCCAGGTGACCAGACTGGCATCAGCCCTGGTTATGACAACCTGAAATTATAAGTAATAGCTCAATAGAGTGCTGGGCACCCAAGCTAGTAGGTTCACCTCCTATGGGCAGGAGTACAGCCCCATGGCACCATGTTCAATCTCAGCACAGCACCCCTGGATCATGGACACTGACTTCAGTCTGTGCCTCAGTGACACGAGTCATGCTGGTAGCAGAGACAGAGGATGCTGCTGGTGCCTTTCAGTCTAATTTAAATGGAAGGCACTTATATTCAGGGAGGTCTATCCATCACCAGATATATGGTTGGACACCACCTCAGTGAGAAATAAAGGGAAAAAGAGAAAGTGGTACACCAAGAATGGTGTATAGAAAACATAAGGAGAGAGGAGCCCAGGAGCATATTTCAGCTGAGATCTATTGCTCAGTAGCTTGGAAATCACCAAAGACTATAAAGATGCTCTGCTCTGAGCATCACACATCAAGAGCAGTTAACACACCATAATGCTGTGCTCAAGAAAGCAGGATATCCCTGCAGGCCTGGAAACTGAGGTCAACCCTTGCTCCTCCACAGCATGATCCAGGTGAAAAAGAGCTCATTCTGGGTCACTGATTCTTCTTCTTGTTCCTGCAATCATCACCATGACTGCCAGAGCCAAGGCTGCTCTTAGCATCACCATCATCAGGGTAGTTATTATTATTATTAACATCATTGTTATGGTGTTTCCAGAGGAAGCTCTTAACTCTGGTCATCGGGATAAAGGCAAGCTGGTGGCATCTTCAGGGAGTCATAATGGTTCAGGGCCCAGCTCAGTGTGTGTTTACTCTCTGCCAATGTATGTGAGAGAGAAAAAGAGAGAGAGGTAGTGAGATAAACACTGTCATGGGCCGCTTCCATCATCTACTCACAAGAGCATAATAAAGCCCTTGTAATATACTAGAACTTGTGTGGTCCCGGGGTCTAATTTGCATACTAATTACTCAGTGCAAATGGGAACGAGGGGTAGGGGGAGGGCGCGCGGGTGAGGGGGACTGGACTATTTGCTCTGCCGTTTCATATCATGCTAACAAGCTAATCCGGCGTGCAGTTAGCTCCTGATATATAACTGCTCATTAGTATTATAATAAAGTACATGAAACAACCATAAAACGTTATATACTGCACAAGTGTTGTTTTCTTGCCAATTATCTGCGGGCGGATTTATCACCGCAGTTGTTGCAAATTCCCCTTGGTGAGGTTTGGGTCGAATAAAGAAAGGTGTTGGTGTGAGGGGGGAATGGGGGGGCTGCTTTCAAGGGGGAAAACATGTGTTTTCTTAAGTAGCACTTACCGATGCGCCATTTCATATGAGAGAGAGGGGGAATGCTGCATCCTTAGGAGGCTGAGACGGGAAGGGAGCCCAGGGCTCCACGTTCAAATCAAACAAACTTCTGTCTGTTAGGGAAATGGTACCAGAGCCCTAAGGATGGACTTCAACCCAGAAGAAACCAGATGAGGACAGGGCAATATCATTTTCCTACTGCCTTCTTCTAAGGTAGAAGGACCAAGACCAGAGAAAAGTAGCTCCATTTGATGCAGAAAGGACTTGCCTGTCACATTTGCCAGCAATGAGGCAAATTTCTCAGAGAAGCCATCCCAGAATCCCTGCCCAAATCCTGCTTCTCGTTCCCATTACAGCACCAGCAGTCTGCAATAATCGACAAACCACAGCTCCCAGTACCTCTCCGGTCTGTGCACTGCTGCCTGCCCTGTGGCTGATGTTTATGCCCTTCCAACCCATACCACTGCCCCAAAACTGCTTCATGGCCCAGGGCTACTGACAAGCTCTATAAGGCACTGAAAGTCATGGAAATCTTGTGGTTCACTGCTTTACCTGGCTGGTCAGAAGACAGCATCCCCTGCCCTCCCAGAGCCACAGGGGCAGTTAAAAAACCTGACAGGCTTAAGCGGAGTGCAGGGATTTGAAGCCCTTGGTCTGTGACTCCCGGGGGTCCATGGATTGCTTCTCAGCTACCCAGGAATGCTGAACAAGAAAAGCGAACTGAGGATCAAATAGTGCTCTGAATCTGGGCTCTGCACCTTCCCTGGAAACCCCCGGGGCACCTCAAAATGGGAAGAGGCTGAAAGCTGCTGGGAGGATGTGAACAGCAGAGCACCCGCAGCGGAAGGGGGCTGCACGGGGCTGCCAGGAAAACCTGCTGCACTCACCAGAAGAGACAGGGCACTGAGTGCTAATCCCTATTTCCATCCCGGGAGGGATGGGTGACATGGCTGCAGCCATCACAGGGCACATGAAAGAGCATGGACTCAGGGTCCTTCACTTGTGCTGTCTTAGAATATCTCTGACAAGACCACGGATCCTTCCTGCCCCAGACAAGATAGGCTTCCTGCCCTTGAGAGCTGCATGTTCTCCTACCTTAATAGGTGCTGGCAGAGCTTGCTGAACATGATGGGCACTTCATCCATGCCTCCATGCTCAGCTCCTTTCAGAGATGCTCTGTGCTCCTTGAACCTACCGCTTTGCATCGTCCCACAGCACCAGCATTGCAGACAGGCCAACATGAGAGCGCAACAGGTACTTTTAAAGCTTCTTCCAACCTTTGCATCCCGCTATGTCCTCACAGTGAAATACCTCTGCAACAGGAACCCCCCCCGACACCCCTCCTGCTTCCTCCCAAATAAACAGTTGTGACCATGCTTGCACACCCCCTGTGCTGGCACACTCTGACCCAGATTTGCACTGCCTGGTGTACATAAGGTTGTTTCCAAACACTTACACAAGGCAATAGGAAGACAGACATTCTCTTCTGTGGAGACCCAGTGGCATAAATCCCACCCATTTTCCCTCTTACAAACAGGGGTTACAAACAGAGCCCCCATGGGCATTTCACACAGAGCCATTCTTCCTCTCTTTCACACACTCACACACACACACACACACACACACACACACACACACACACACAAACACGCCCCCTTGCTGTGAAGCATTTGCTTATTTATGGCTTGTTTTTGTCAAGCGGAGGCAGGACTGACAGCTCTCAGTGGTGGGGCTCTGTCTGTCTAACTCCGTAATAAGACACATGATATCCATTCTGCTGCCAGCAGGGAGTGAATCACGCCAACCCTGTCACCCCGCTTCGCCTTGGCGAACTCCAGAGCTTGTTAGCATCACAATATTGGGAGCAAAACGTGACCCAGCGCTGCCATGCCCCCTCCTCCCTCGGTCTGAAAAGAGAGGGGGGAACACACACGCTCACATCTCGACACCAAGGAAAGGCACAAATCCCCCACAGGGCTTTAAAAGGACTTAAAACCATTTTAATAAACTGATCGTAGAGGAAACACCTCCCCTTGGGAGAGGGTCACTGAGCAAATGCCAACACTGTCTCTGTCCTGCTCTGCCTACCCCAAAGCTGCTCTGGGGCACCCAGGAAGGGGTTTCCCCCATCCTCTCTCCTGCGGCTGGCAAGCAGGTTGTGGAACAAGTATCCTGGCTGATCAGGGTGAAGCAGAGATGCTGGGACCCATTTCTAACCCCAGCATCCAAGGCTGTGCCAGGAGGAGTCACCACAGAAGCACGGAAAGACCCCAAACTCCCTCCCTAAACCCCTCCAGTCGTGGGGAGGGGAACTCCTACTTAGAGCTTGTTCCCAGGAGATAAATAGACCTCAGTAAAAAGATTGCTACATCCTTTCAATAAAGATTTTTTCCTCTTTCCCAGACAGCTTGTGAAATGTTTTAAAAGCTTCTCACATTTCCAGTGAAACCCACAGAGAAGAATTTTGCTTGTTATCAGCCCTAGAAGACCCTGATAGACGGATGATATTTTTCCCCCTCCTTTCCCTCTCTCACACTCTTTTTTTACAAGCTGAAAAGAGAGTCACAGTGTGTTTTATAACCGGCTCTCTGCATTTCAAAAGCTCAACGAGAGCTCTCTGCGAACCCTGATAAGCCCAGGGCTCTTAGTGTCTTAAATACCTTTGACAAGCTATACATTACAACGCTAATAATTTGCCAAATTTGCGCCCATAATATGATATCTGTAAAACGTCAAGGGTGGTAATGCGATTAGCGGCCTCAAATGAAATATCGAACATTCAGCGTTTAGGCCCTGAATAGGGGAGAAAGGAAAGGAAATCAATTTCAAAAGCAGGAGGGAAAGAAGCGATAAGCGTGTAATAAAAAGGGAGAGGGGAGCATGGACAGGCCGGGAGAAAGAGCATCTTGTTTTTCATTCTTCCTTTTTTTAAGGCATTCAAACCTTAAAATGAAAAAAAAAAAAAAAAAAAAGGGAGGGGGGGGGAAAGCACAAACAAACATCTTTGAATTAAACTGGTTACAACTCTGCAAAATAACATTTGGCCACTCTAACAACCCCAGGGTTTGGTGGATGGTGAAGGTGGGGGAAGGATTTGCTGTTTGCTCTCTGATCCCCCCCTATCCCAACTCCCCGCCCCGAACAGTTCGGGTCCATAAAACACAGGATGTGAAATTACAAGTAGTCTGAGGGTGGGCTGCCCCCTCCTCTCTCCCCCACTCAAGGTGGTAGAATCATAATGTACTAATTATCTGAAACCACTCCGAGTAGAAAAGAAACTGTCACATACCAGGCTGTAGACTAAATAACAAACATCCCACACCTGCGGCTTTATGAGCGCTTGCTGCGCAAGGCAGCCAGAGGGAGGGAATTCCCTGCTCCCCACTGGCATAGCGGACAGGCTCCTGCCAGGATGGGATACCGGATGCTGCAACCTGGGGCTAAGCAGGGTCTTGAACTCTGCAAGTGGCCTAAATGCACACGTGAAGCTCATTGATAGTTATGTCCTGGCTTTGCATTTGGTTTGGCATGAAAATAAACCTTCTGCCAAGGTCTGGGTGGGAAGGAGGAGAAGCCACCAAAGGAAGGTGACCCACACCAGGCGCAGGAGGCATGGAAGAAGGAAACAGTCAATAGTGCAGGTTGGCTGCTCTGAAACAGATGTGGACATTGTCAAGACAACAAAGGTGGGAACAGACTGCAGCAGACTCTCAAAACAGAGCAACTGAGGAGAAAGTCCATGGAAGCACCACAGAAGGCAACAGGCAATGACCCAGCCTCTCTGTCCTTCACCACAGCTGGAACCTGAAGAACATTGTGTCTGCACATAGAATGACTTGTGGGTACCCAGCCATGGCACTCTGCACTCTGGGGTTAAGAGAGACTGGAGCAGTGAGACAGGGTCAGCCCGCTGCAGTCCCATATACCTGGCAAGGTCAGCAGCATCCTCAGAGGCTGCAGGACAGCTGGGATGCACTTTGTGTAGCACCAGCTCCATTATCCTTCACTCCTCTTGGGCTTCGGCTTCCGTGCCAAGGCTGACCCGAGGAAGGCAGAGTCCCACCCTCATGTGCACATACCACTGGAAACTACACTGAGGCCCACCAAAACCCTCCCAAGGAGGAATAGTGATTGTGCTTGGACAGCAGAAAAGCCATAGGAGCACCACTGGACAACAAGGCAGAAGCAGGCAACTTCGGTCAAGGGAACTTTACCTGAGGTTTTGCCATGCAGCCAGGGGATTTCAGCTGAAGCCTATTAATGAGTGGCACAAGAACCGGAGGGGAATAACCCCAAACTGTCAACTGCAGAGCGCTCAGACTTGCTGGAGTACTGAGCTCTGCTCACCATTGCAGGCAAGGGCTGGATTAAACAGATCGCTAATTTGCTTCCCAACAGGACAAATCCCACAGCAATTCTCCTTTCTGAAAAGAGCTGAAAATGGCCACGGGGATAGGCCTGGTCAGCTGCTGAGCTGACAGGATCACCTGGATTTCTATAGGTTAGGTTATGTGAAGGGTGCAAGGTCCAAACCTGGGACTTTTCTGAATGGAAATTTGTGGAAGTCTGGTAGGGACAAGGGGAACAAGTGCCATCACCACCTCTCAGCTGCACAGTAAGAAGGGCTATGTGACCACAGGGCCATGTTTGGGGGTTCTTGGTCCCATACAAGTTCCAGAAGGCAAGCATGGTACTGGTGTCTTGAGGCTTGGTCAGCCCTCCTATAGGCAATGACACATAGATAACATCTTCACTGAAAATTCAGCTCCCCGGCAGTGGAAAGCCAAGACTGTTGCTCCAGGTCAGGGTGCTGCCCTCCTCCCTACCAGCACTAGCAGCAGATCCATGATCAGACTTTAAGCTCCTGGGTCTGCGTCCACATCCTAGCTTAGCCAGCACCTCTGAACTTCCTGCATGCAGGGACAATTAACACTGGTCCAGCACTGGTGATGGGTACTGCAGAGCCAGAACAAATACCTGGATGACCACCAACAGCACACCTTACTGCAACCTGCAAATCCCCCAGACCCTTCCTGAAGGCACTAGGGTCTCCAGGTGGCCCTGCCTGGGGCAGTTGGAGAGCGGAAGGTGCCTGGTCCCCTGTGGGAATGAGAAAACACACCGGTGTGGGGGCAGAGCACGTGCCCCTCGGCCAAGCATGGAATGGCCATTACAGGACCACTTCTTGCGGCATCACGAGTCATTAAAGCCCAGAGTGCTTGGGGAATCATCAGCACCAGCCAAACGACTTCCCCAGATGTGGCTCATTCTCAGGATGTTGGAGCCCCTATGGACACCCACCTCCGATCCCAGCTCCTCCAGACAAAACATTCCCAGCGTTGGAGTCTCCACCCAGCACCCCACTCGCAGGAGCTTTCTAGGCCATTTAGCAGGAGGCACTGTTTTGTTTTGAACAGATGTTGCCTTCACCCTGCCCCCCAAGGTCCCCAGCAGCTCTGCAGCCTTTGAGCTGGGAAGGCAAACGAGTTTTGCACACTTGTTTAAGGTCAGTCAGGTGCATGCGCACAGGCACACGTATTCTCACACACATGAGCTCGACAGCGGGGTGAGCACAGGGGTACCCCAGACTAAAGCAAAGCAAGCACTGGGAACAGTTGCAACTATGCTCAGCCTTTAGAGTTAAAAAGATTTCTCTTCCCCACAACCAGCCAGCAGTACAGGTGCTGGGACTTTGCACTACCATCTCTCAGCTGGAGTTAAGCAAATTCTCTGTCCTCTCTGGTAGATGTGGGGAGCTGAGACAGCTGCAGGAGCTGAGCCAAGGTAAGACCTTGTCCAGGCAGACCACAGTAGTGGGTGATCTGTGTGGGCTTGGTGGATCAGCATAGAGCTTCTGTGTCGTGACTGTCATTTGACTTCAATGAGGAACAGAGAACTGCTCACAGCTTAGAGGGTAGATGAATTTATTTATTCTCAAAATGTCACACTAGAGTTGTCCACCTGAGGCCTGCAAATTCACCAAGCGCCCAGTGAGCCCAGGTTACTCTCCACGACCATGGCATACCACTTCCAACCCAGCTACAAAGGAAATGGTGCTTGCTGAGATTAGTTTTTTCTCTGCTCAGTGTGGTCCAAATGATTATTGATCCCTTAACATGGTGGTATAACAACCGTCCTAAGGCATGTTTACTGAGAGATCCCATTTTAAGCTCTTTGTCTCTTTCAAACTGTACTACTGCAAAACTACTGGTTTCATTTTGGTCAGAATGGGGGCAAGACATGTACAAGGTCCCTTTGGCCACTCCCATGGGATAAATGTACCTGCTGTGTATCCAGGCTGCCCCCCTTGGGGTCAGTCCTTGAAGAATATTGTCCAGCTTCTACTGGGTGATGGAGATGGTAAGCCTTGAGATGATTTACTACACACATGTAGAGGTCCTAAAGACAGGAGAGCGAAAGAATCGGGACCTTTTCAACGAACAAACCAACATGCAGACCCACATCCCAGCTGAACATATTTTGTTCACAAGACCAGCAGCCCTTTGTGCTAAATCCAGCTTAAAGACAGAGGAATTTGTCAGTCAGTGCTCTCTAGAAACATCTCCATATCTTCTAGCATAGCTTTGTGATAAAATTGCAGTAATGCACTTTGTCACTGAGCTGGCACAACCACGTGTGGTGCACTCACTTCTTGAAGGTGTCTGCAGAGTCTTGTACAAGTCTGAGTCCCTGTCCCAAGCAGTGAATGTGAAATTTCACAGAAACACACAAATGCTTTTCGTGACACACTTCCAAGCAGTTTTGTGTTTGCAGTCACAGCTCTGGTCCTGTGGCCCCTTTCTGACTAAGAGTGCAATCCCCTGATATAGAGTCTTTCATCAGCACACACTATTCCTTTGCTATTCCAAGGGAAAAGCTGACTGAGATGTGTTGAGCAAGAAAATGTGCATATAAGTTGAAACAGCAGAGAAGACCAGGGTGATGTTTGGGGATATCAAGCTGGAGCATGGTAGAAGACATCAAGCTGGACTTCAGCTTGCACTGTGAATGGCAACAAAAAACATGCAGTGTAGTCCAAGCCTGCAAAGGGATCAGAGCCTGGACCAGCATTTTACTTTGGCTGGTGCTGACATGGCCATGTTGGAGAAGGGACATTGTCCCCAAGTACCACAGTGCTGGAGAGAGAAAGAGATGACCTGGACTGAAGCAGCAAGAGATCCTGGGAGATAATCAGGGAGCTGTCTAGGGCTGGGAAAACTGCGGCTATATTCAGGGAAGGAGGTTCAAAGGGTCTGAGGCTGGGTGAGATATTGTGGACCTCTGCTGCCTGCATACCAGAGTAAACATTAAAGGGAGCACAGAGAGCCAAGGACGGCAGAGCAGCTTCCGGACACAGGGCTGCCCTTCCCTGGATGTACATTGTTTTTCACTGTACATCCTTTACACAGCTATCCTTCTTGCTGGATGTATATCCTTTTCACCATCCTCTGCTTGTGCAGGCTTTTACAAGACAGCGAGGCTTTTAGGGGCTCTTCAAGCCCCTACAAGTGGAGGTGGAGAAAGATAGAAGGGATCTCACTCCATGGTGTGCAAGGCAACAAGAAAGACTCCCCTGCCCATAGCTCCTCTTTTCTGCTCTGGCATCTGTGCCCCACTGTGCTCCCTCCTTTCTGTGCCACCAGCCTTGGCATGGCTGAGCCTCAGAGAAATCTCAGTGGGGTCCCCGTGTCCCACTTCTCCTGAAGGAGACTACAGCTGTGCCGGCTTTCAGCATCTGACCCAGAGCTTTAAAAACCTGGGCGCTGTGCAGAGGGCTCTCTTGTTCAGGGACCCGCATTCTGACTTTGATTAAGTGATGGACATGAAAACACACAGACACACAAACACAGTGCAAGGCAATGTCCCCAAAGGAATGGGAAAAAAGGAGAGATAAAAACCAAACAGCCGTTTTCACCCCCCAAACCGTATAATTTTGTGTAAATTTTTACTTTAAACATCTCTTTTTTTCCTGAGCTGTGATATAGGCCCTGTCAAAACCAGGGCCAATTACTGCCATTAGGTTCCCATTATGTCACTGCTTCTCCCCCCATTATGAAGGTCTTCGGCACACAGAGCTATAATCTTCACTCACTCTCGCTCCATCACTCCCAGAAGGAACAAAATTGTTTAAAAAAAAATAAAGCCTTTATTTTGCCCCTGTCAGCTCTGAAAAGGAAGGAAGGGAAAAAGAGAAAGAAACTGGTAAAGTTTTTAACTGTGAGGTTGCCAAAAGAATCAAGAGAAAGAGTTCAGCACAGCCAAGGCATATGAATTGGGGGCTGGCAGGAGTACTCTGCAGGATCACCCCACAAGTCACTCTCCTTAATCCTCACAGGGGAGATATTTTCTTCCCTTTACTTCTGCCAAAACAGACTTGTGGTGAGCCTGACATTGCCCCTGGGAATGGAGAACACAGAGAATTACTGTTGGGAGCAGCACACAAGACAAAATTCACGTTCCACATTACACTCCCCATGCCACGGTTTACAGCAATTTGCTGCTAAAGCAGCCACCCCATCTGCTTCCAAATACCGACCAGCCTCTTCACCCAAAGTGCTGGCATTGAGCCTGGAAGTGATCTGAGAACATCCTCAGAGGTACATGGATCTGACATCTGCTGCCAACAAGGCAGAGCCTGCAGGATCATGCCCAAGAAGGATGACTAGCTGAGGAGAGCTGAGGTGACCATGCTCTGACTCCTCAGGGATGAGAGTACACAAGATCGTGCACACATCCGAGAGGAGAGTTCAGCAAGGGTGTCAGACAGCTCACGATGGATGGTGAGGGACAGGCGCTTGAGAGGGCTGCTCACTTGTCAAAGTAAGAGAAGCCCTGGTCCAGGAGCTCAGGAGACTGTATCATCCCAAACACATTCACACTTGGCCAGAACTGGACAAGACCACATGCCTGGACATCAGAGGAGGGTTACTAGGCATGTTCTCAAAACTCTGCTGGTGCTTTCGAGTCCAGCTCCTCCCTGGGATGCTGAGAGAGGCAGAGCAGTGTCTGCTGTTGTCTGCAGTGGGTGATTCCAGGGTAAGCAGTAAGAGGCTCTGCCCCATCACGCCCATTGTCACGTCTCCAAACACCCTGTGTGTTCCTTAATGCTGTTCACTGTTTTTTTATTGAACCCACTGTCCTGCATTCTGTGTAAAGTTCATGTGAAAACCAAGGAATGGATCTACTCTAGTTTGCTACAAGAGCTGAATATGGTCAGCTCCAATAAAATGAACTAGAGACACTGAAATGCAATACCCAATCCATCTCCCTCAGTGCCAGTTAATTCAGTCCTAGGGCTCCATTTTGGTCAAGGCTGGAGGTAGAAGCAGCATGGGAATCTGATGTGGTATCAAATAGCAGAAACTCAGACCAAAGCATCCAGAGAGAGCCTGTACTCAGACTGCATGAAGCTCACAGCCCCAAGATGTGAGGAAGGAGCACATCCCTTACAACCAGCTGCACTTCTCTGGGCCCTTGCTCACATGCAGTTCTCCAGACACAGACAACAAATCTCCCAAACCTTTCTCTGTTCCCCCTTGTGTCCTTGCTACCCTATCCACTGAAAGGCAACACCTCCCCTCCCAAACCAGTCTTTCCTCTCCTCCTGTGGCTCCCGCACCCCTCTCTGGGGACCCCCTGCAGATGACAGCATCTGGCAACTCTTGGAGCCACAGAGAAGGGGCACAATTTGCCCCTAAACAAAGAAACATCAACTCTGCTAAAGCGATTTCCACCCTCAGGGAGACCTCACAGAGCCATCCTCCTTCTGAATGCAAAGGTCTTGCCCATTCCTCTGCGGAGAGGGGGAGGGAAAGAAAGGGAAAAGCAAAAGAAAAGGCGTGGGGGGGCCGGAGAGGGACACAGTGACAGACACTTTGGCTTTCCTGAGCTAAAGGCTGAGCCAGTGCAATGAAAGCGCTCAACAGCGGCCCACTGAGCTGTCACTTATGCGAGTCTGTGTGTGTGAGACACAGAAGAAGGGCTGCGCCCGCCAATTGCCCCGCTTTCCACCAGCCCCCTTTTGTTTTTGTTTAAATCAAATCAAGGGTCGCTTTAAGATGTGCAGCAAAGCAATTTGCTGAGTATTCTTCCCCCCTGTCATGCCAGCAGCAGCCCCTGGTAACCGGGAAGCTGCCCACATGGAGGGGGAGACCTTCTGGCTGACTTGCCGGAGAGGGCGCAGGGTGAAGGGCGCAGGGCAAGTGGGCACTGGGGCGCTGCTGCCGGTGGCTGCATTCCCTGCTTCTCTGCCAGCCTCGGAAGTGACGAGCTCTAGCTGCAATGGGCGCTCAAGGGGATCCACAATCCTCAGCAACCTCCCCTTCTGGCTGCAGAAGTCAGTGGATTGAGGACACTGGCTGGTGGGGGAGTATATTTTTTGCTTTGTCTGGGCCTACCCAGCTGCACGATGCAGGCCTGAGGCAGAGATCCACAGGCTATGGCTCTGCTGTCACCCGCAGTCCCCTTGTCCCAGCTTCCACAGAGTGGGACAGAGCAGCCTGGGTCCAGGAACCATCTGAATTTGTTCTGGTGCGAAGCAAAGGTCCTCCTTCCCTCCCTGTCCTTCAGCTGACAAAGCTGTGGGTGGGATCCTGGAGTGTTCAATTGCCAAGGACAACAACTGGGCCCAGGTTCTACACCCCATTCCTCTGCCACCTCCATGCCCGCAGTGTGAGCTCTGGGAGGGGAAGCAGGCATCCTCGTGGGTCTTTCCCTAAGAACACTGCCAGGAAAAAGTTGCTGCTGCTGTGCTACAAGTACAGGAGAAGAGAACTTGCCGAGGAGGAAGGCTGAGGAGGAGGAGGGTGTAGAGCTGGGAGAGCTCTAGAAAGTTGCTGCACGCTTGAGGGGGGAGGCGAGAGATGAGCTGGAGGAGTGAGGTGCCAGGAGACTGCCTCTATGTGTGCACAGCACACAGGTTAAAAGAATTCAAGTTCCCAGGCCCAGAAGAGATGAAAGTGAGGGAACGTGGGAGTGACAGGGCTGGATGTCCTCCTCAGCTCCACTGAAAACAGGGAGCATCCTGGATTTCCAGTTTATGGACCACACTGTGCCATGATGCTGGTTACCTGGTTACTCTGGCAAGTCCTTTGGCTGCCTTGTGCTTTATTTCTCCTTCAAAATAAAGTACTAATGAGGTTCATCTCCCTAGTGAAGTATTGACAGTCCTTTGGATTTAAAGGGAGGTTGTAAGAACAAAATAGTATGAGGATTATCACAACTGCTATGTCAGAGGACTGGAGGGCAAAACATTGGTTATGTCTCTAAGAGAGGCCAAAAGACAGCCATGGGGATTACAGATGAGCAAAACCCCATTTCAGAGTCCAGCAACTTGCTGGAGACAGTTCCCAAACTAAGGACTGTGTTCAGATGGCCACAGTTTAAGAAACCCCTCACAGAAAGCCTCCTCCAAAGGCAAATGCTCTCAGCTCAATGACTGTCTGACAACTTTTTTGGGCTTTCTAAATGCACATAAGACAGCCAGAGTCATCAGCAGGAAAAAAGCAGGATTCTCCCCAAAAAGCCATGGTAACCACAAGCTGGGTGACCCACACATGCACCAGTAGCAGGGATGCCAACTCTGCTGCAAACAGAAATGTTCACATGAACCACAGCCACCATCCAAGTTTGGGAGTAATCTTTTCCCCAAAAAGAATGAAATTATCTTTTCTGTAGATGAGAAGTAGAAATGGTCACAAAGGGCATATGAAAGAGGGAGAAGGAGTAGTTTTAATAAAATAACACATACTACGCTTTTCTTCTGGTAAAGGAAGAAAGGAAATAAATAAGAAATATGAATGGCAAAAACCCCTTACAATTGATAAAAAGGCAGTAGTTATAGACAATGCACAGTTAATCCCTGTGATTCCTTGCTGCAAGACTGAGGCTACAATCCAAGAGAGGAAAAAAACCCACTTAAACAGGATAATGGAAACATCCTGGGTTATAGCAACAAGAGTAAACAAAAACTGTCAGTGTCATTTTTTAAAGGAGTACACACGCTTTCAACTAAGTAAGAAAAAGTTCCCCTGTGGTCCATTTATTCCAAAATTACATGCCCTGCTGAGCCATCCTCTACTGCAGCCAGCGTGTCCTGCACCAGACAGGATGCTGGGTTTCATGGACACTGTCCTGACTTCAGGTGTGTGTTTTCACATGCGCCCTGTCCACACTGATTTCCTCTCCATACCAATAGCTTCCAAGGGGTTAAAATAAAACTTCTCCCCAAGAAGAAGAAGAAGAAGAAGAAGGAAAAAAAAAAAAAAAGAGCCAGAGAGAGAAAGTTAATTGAAACTGCTGTTTAATTTTTCAGCTCCACTGGATTACACTGTGGCACAGATGGTTCATCAAGACAGTCTCTGTCTGTATCACTGTCCGTCCCAGCCTCTCCCCCCATCAGGCAGGAGGGAGGGGGAGGAAAAAAACACAGCAGGCAGTGGCAAAAAAAAAAAAAAAAAAAGCAACTTAACACAAAAGAGCATTCTGTGCAGCTCTTTTCAAGGCGCTGGGACAATGCTCCCAACTTGATCCTTTCATAAAGAAAACGTTTCGGGGTCAGAAAACAGGACACATTAAGCCCAGAGAAGCACATTGGCCATTTTACCGCTGACTTTCGTGGCTAGCTAGAAGGCTGCACCAGAGTTGGGTTATTTTAGTTGTTTTTAAAGGCGGCAACCGTGTAGGAACAATCACATTTGGGGTTTGGGGTGGCCTCAGCTCCCACCCGCCCGCAGCACCCTGTGCTCCAGCACAGCTCACCCATCCCTCTCTGCTGAGAAAAGTCTAACAGAGATGAAAGGCACTCTCTTTAACTGGATTACCCTTACAAGCAACCAAACCAAAGAGACTAAAAACCAGCTAATTAAAGCTGTTCAGATACAAAGAGCAAATCCTTCCTCCTGCTATTCCTTCTCTTGCTCAGCCCAATTCATTCATATTTCCCCTTATGCCTTATTAATTCTTCTATCGCTGCTCTAGGGGCAGAGGGTGGGGGAAGGAAGGCAGGTGGGGAGTGTGAGAAAGGGGACCAAACCTATCCATGGGTCAGATTTTCAGCATTGATTTGGCTTTTGCCACGGCTACAACCCATTGATTCTTAAGCTTAAATTGATGATTAGCACTTTCTGAATGAAATAATTCCTGAATCCTTGTGAAGAAAAAAACCCCAAAAGCTTTTTTTTTTTTTTTATTTTTTTTTTTTTTGTGTGTGTGTGTGTGTGCGCAATAATTTGCTCTGCTAATCATATTTTCCAGAGGCCCAGCAAAGGTAAAAGTCCTTAAATTTAAATTTCAGGTAAGCATCCTATCTCTAGCGAAGGCATTCAGAGAGGGCAAAACAAGAAGTTGAATTTTTGCCCACATGAACTTCTCAGCAGGTAGCTGTTGCCTTTGGGATAACACCCAAATGTTAAATCCAGGGCAAAATTCATACTGAAGCTTTTTTGAAGATGACATCTGCCTGGAGGATATATTTTGGTTTAAATTCTCCGTACCAGGTATATAAGGCATAAAGGTTCAATCACAAATGAGAGAGATTCTG
Organism: Onychostruthus taczanowskii; assembly: GCF_017590055.1. Taxonomy (NCBI): domain Eukaryota; kingdom Metazoa; phylum Chordata; class Aves; order Passeriformes; family Passeridae; genus Onychostruthus; species Onychostruthus taczanowskii. The sequence continues at coordinate 8,787,184 of NW_024504786.1, forward strand.
AATTTCCCAGAAAACTCCTGATCAAGCATTCAGGAGAAGGCTGTGGACTCATTTACAATTGAACCCAATTTCTCTGTTTCCTCCTGGTAAAGCAAGTGTTTCAATGTACCCAACACTGCCAGGAAGGTGTGAAAAAAGGACTGCTGAACTGCTCTGTATGAGGCCAGCTCCCATCACCCTATCCCATCCTGCCAGCACATACTGCATAACCAGGAAACTGCTGACTTTCCAACCAGAGGAGGTTTCTCCATTATGAAGGAGACTCAGGCACTCCAGAGGAGTCCACAAGGCCATGTCAATAAGAAATGATTTTTCTTCAACCAGAGATTAGATGAGAAAATGCATTCTCCAATTCCACCTGCCTGTGACAGATCTCTGTCCCTCTGGTACAGCACTTTCCGGACAATTATTAAACAGAGACTCAGAATCAGGCAAATTTGGACCAGTGGTGGCATTTCACAGCCAGGATAACTGAGGTCAAGGAAAACTAAGCAGCTTTGTCAAGGTCATAGGAGCAGCCTGGAGCCAACTTGCAGTGCCACGCTGGAACAAGGCTGGCACTTGGTTTAGCCCTCTACCAAAAACAAATCTTAGGGAAAAGCAATTCTGATGGTTTCAGGCCAGGAGAGAGCATACGGGTGGGAAAAGAGCTGCATCATCCTCGGGATGGATGATGCACCAACCATGGCTGCCCTGCTCCAGAAAGCTCCCATTGTCAGCAGTACAACCACAGTGGCCTTTCGTGGTTAAGAGGAGGGAAAGTGAAACTTCACCTTAGAAAAATCACAAATGAAACCACAACATCATGTGCAATTGCTTCTAACAGGGTAATTATCCTGTACAGCAGGATGACACAAACATACTCCAGGCCCCAGTGCCTTAGGAGCTGTTTTAAAAGCCCACCTGCTTCCGTGACCTCTTCCCTTCTGTCTCTTCCTTGGCACACCTGGTACATGGGAAGCTGCCATGCAGGTGTAGGCACCCAGGAGTATCCTTAGCTGCTGTGCCCATGGGTATTCTTATGACTGTTGAAAAGTCATCATTATTTTTGGGTTGGGACATGTGCTTCAGGCTGAATGACATGACTAGCTTTATAAGAAGGTACTTTCCACTGTTTTATTTTTTCTTTGCTTTTGAAGAAGACCTGCCAGCTTCCCACTTCCCATCTCACCTGCCATAAACAGGGTGCCAAGAGGTGGAAGAGTCAGAGCGGCAGAGAGGGAGACAAGGCTGGAGGGGGAGGGGGAGCAGAGATGACTGGAGGGAGGTCGAGAGAGGAACGAAGAAAGAGGAAAGAAAAGAAAAACCCAGCAGTGCACCATGTTGCATTGTTCACGCTCAGACCTTCAATTTGCTCTCTGCATTCTCCTGCAGCGGGGAGAATGTTACGCTGGCTTAAGAGACAAATCGGACACAAAATAAAGACCAAGCACTCAGCAGTAAAGCAATTATCGCAACATTTTATGCCGGGCCTGTTCCTTTTGAAGGCAGCCTGGTGCTGCCCGCATGTACCTTAACCCGTTCCTAATAACCATAAAGTCACCATTATTTACGGTACAAGACATTAAATAAATAATGAAAAAGCTGCCGGCGACGGAGCGAAGCAAGTGGGGGTTGCAGGGAATCTCCCGAGACCAGAGCTGGCATTGGCTTAACCTGCACTGCAGAAGGCAGAGGAAAACAACTTCCCGGGACCTGGGGAAGGGAGGATACAATTTTATTTTGGGGTGGCACCTTAGGCCCTGGGATCACAGTAAAAATTAGATTGTGGGGATTTTTTCAAAGAAGAGAGAAGCAAAATGGAGTTGTATGGACTCATGGACAAGCTACAAACTAAAAAGGTTTCTACAAGAAGAAGGAGGGGTGGCAGGGCCGGATTCTGACTTTCACCTTGCCAGCATAAATCCTTGTGTAATGTTGCTGGAACCAGGAGCTCCTGAACACTCGCTGGACTTAGCTGAGACCAGACATGAGTCCTCTATGAGGAGACATCCAGTCCCATCTTGCTTAAATTGGGAGGTAAATAGATAAAAATAAAATATGGACATAAATATGGGTCATGGCAGGATTTCCCACAGCCGGGGATCAGGTTAATGTACAAAGGGCATTTATCCTGCTTGATCTCCACCTCTCACTGTGCATCCACACAACCCCAGCAGGAAACAACATCTGCCCTTCAAGCTCTGCTGACTAGTTTCAGAAACAAACATTTCAACACCTCTGTTTTCATGGTCTAGCTGCTTTCTCCCAAACCTGTTTCTCTTTTGAACCTCTCCCTCTCTTGACAATCTTCCAGCTCTGAGCAATGCTGGGTCACACTCTGGGTGCTGTGCCACCCTGGTCAACCCCAGCAGCCTGGGCAGGTACAGGTACCTCCTTCACCCTCATGCCAGTCTTGTGTCAGCACACCAGGGTACTTGCTCCAAAGCGGTGCAGCAGCTCCTACCTCCACTCTGAGGTCCTACAGGGGGTGACAGACACACAGATGGGAAGCAGGACACTGCGTGCTATCTTCCACTGAACCTCGGGTCGCTGCCTGAGTTCCTGATGATGAGGGGTATAAAGCACCTGCAGCTGCTGGCAATGTCTGCCCAGCATAGGGGCCAACAGCAGGAATGCCTTTGGGTTACTGTGATGTTCCTGAAAGGGATGGTGAGTCTTCATTGACCACCAACACTTTCTTCTAACTGATTTCTAAAACAGACTCTTACGGCTCGATGCGGACATGGTGAACAGGGATACCTCCATACCAGCCACCTGCTGACACTGCTGGCCTTGCATCAGAGATAGAAAGTAGGAATAATTCAGGAATGTCCTTCAGTGCCAAGCATCACAGTGATTCTGTGAAGTTGCTTTATAGCTCTCAAGGCAATTAGTGTTTTAAAGACAAAGGAAACTCCACACCAGGTAGAAAGGGCATACAACAAGACTGCTCTAAGAAACAGGATTTATATTTTGCATTTCTACCAAGTAAATACTGTTCAGGGGTAATGCTAATGTATTCTTGAAAATGCACAAACACAATCTGGAGCAATGGAGGACCCTGACCCTCACAGAGCCACTGCAATGCAGCTGGTGAGCTCTCCTAGGTACTTCTCTGCTGGGCTTTCATTTGGCTGCCCATATTTGTTAATAGACTAAACTTTAAAAGAAATATTCAGCATTTAATGAGACTCATTCCAAACCATTCTTTGTATTGTGGAAATTCCTCCCAAATGACATTGAAATAAGGCTTGGGAAAAGGTGTTGCCCCTGGGGCAGATGGAAATTCTGGATCTTCTGACTTTTGAGGAACAGAAATGGGTTCTGTATATTTGTAGAATAGGAGACCTCTTTTTATAAGAGCTAAGACCTGCTCCTGGCAACGTTTGTCCACCTTGCTCTGCTGTTTCTGATGGATGAACAAGAGGAAGAAATTATTTCACTGCCAAGGGCACAATGGTCTGGCAGCACGCACACTTCTGAGACACAAAATGTTTCTGATCAAAATCCAAAGTTTGTTGAGTTTATTTTCTTTAAATCAGAAATGTCCCACTCTTTCTATGACCTGAGAATTGGGATCTATGTCCCAGGATTAAGGATTTTCCTCAAAAATGGAAAATCGTCATGTGAATCATGGTGATCCTCAAAAAATGGAAAATCATCATCTTGTTTCATGAGAGCTTCCATACTTTTTACTCTAAGTTTGTCCCACAAAGAACTGCAGCAAAAAGAAGAGGGCGGTGTTTGGTTTTCAGTATCAGAGGTGTGTATCTGAATGGTCCCTTAGGAGAGCTGAGATCTGCTCTTGGAAGTGCGGGTTTGTGCTTTTCTTACATCTACCCAAAACAAAGGAAAACGAGCTCTTCTGCAGCTGAATGGGAGCGTCAAATGTGCCAGACACAAAAGAGGAAGGGCCACCTGCACTATCTGATCCAACCAGGGAGCTGGTACAGGTACCCCTCTACCACTGGGCAGATGGGAGGCAAGAACAGCATCAGCACGTGCAAGGAACATGTTACTGGAGATGATGACAGGCTGGCATGAGTGATGCTGCTGTCCCCCAGGGCTGGCCATGCAGCGAGGGTAATCCCCTGCTGCCTGTGCACTGTGGCGGGGGTGAGCGGGCTGCAGAGGCAGATGAACCAGCTCACGGAGGTCGCAGCGTGCTGCTCTCACCCCATCACCGTGCCGCGAGATTGGAAACTGCACGGTGCCCAACGGAGGGTGCCTCAGCATCCAGCTGAACAAGCCTTTCCAAAGCCTGTGCGGCGGTGACAGCTGTGGCACTACACAGGAAAGAGGACCCGAGCCATCGTGTCACCCCGTGCCCCCCTTTCACCCCAAGGTTATAAAGCAGAGTGTGGGGCAGGCAGGCACGGGGGCAGAGGCAGCTGCTCCCTGTAAGATCTGCTCTATTACACCTCTCAGAAACGGGGAGAAGGGGTGGGAAGGGAAGGAGGGAGGAGACGGATTTCTAGGCATCGGTGAGTCCATTCTTCACCAGCTTGCGCAAGTCAAAGCTACCACCGATGTGGGGGGGACGAGCCGGGCGGGGGGTGGCCATCGCTCCGAGAGGACAGGCCATTCAGGCGGGCTTGTGTGTCACACCCAGCTCTTCGGCTGGACATGCCTGTCTCGGAGCTACTGAGAAAGCCACCACAGCAGTGTCTCACAGTCGCCGTGCGACACCCTCTCCCCGTGCCTGCCAAATCCGCGGGCTCTGGGATGACACTTTTTTTGGATGCCTAGCCCCAACATCCAAAGCCAAACTGATGCCATTTAAGAGGCTGCCCCCCTCTCCCCTCCTCCCCCTCGCCTCCCCAGCGCCCGGCCACCAGGCTCAGCTGAAATGTAAACCTCCCCTCCTCTCCCCGCAACAAAAGCGAAAGGCTTTCAAAGCCCAACCTGATTGAAATTCAAAAACTTTTTCAGCTCCTCTCCCTCCTCCCCACCTTGAAAAGAGAGTGTATAAAACTGTGAGACAAAAGCCTCCCCCAGCCCACCCTCGGCATTGTCTGGCCGGGGCGGGTTCGGGCCAGCGACAAGGGGCACCCAGCCCGGCGGGGGCCCCGCTCCCGCTGCCCGCGCCCCGCTCGTCCTCGGCCGGGGGCGTCCCGAGCGTCACAACACGCCCGCACGCACCCAAAATAACCGGCTCCCTGCCTTTGTGCGGCACACAAAGAAGAGACCGGCGCTGATGGAGCCGGGCGGGTGATTTACTCACCTGCCTCTCCGGCCCCCGGTGGGTTCTATGGGGCGAGGGGGAGGGGAGGGCTGGTCTTTGGTTTTACACACACACACACACACACGCACACACACACACACACACACACGCACGGCTTTTGTTGCCGTCGCCCCCTTCTCTTGAGCCGGCATCTTCTGGGTGATCCTTAACCTCGCAGTTCGCTTGTGGCCCTCCCCTCCATACCAGTGCTTGGTGTCCCATTCAGTGCTCATGGTCCAGGCATTGAGTTCTGCAGCTCCCTTACCTTTGGGATGGACATTTCAGGGTTCTCTTTTTGAGGTGAGCTCCCTTCTACGCATCTTCAGCTAAACAGCTGCTCTGTTTCCTTCTCAAACATCTTCCCTACTTCCATATTCCCATTGCAGAGAAGACACATCTTCTCTGTAAACCACACTCACACATGGTTATGCAGGAATCCAACTCCACTAGCTCATCCACCCCTTGCAGCCAAGCCAACATCTCTGAAAGGCTTTAGAAAGGCACCATCACCCCTATGGCCTCTTAGGCTGAGCCCCCTGGCCAGTCCCCATCCTTTGTCCCCATGTTGCCAGTGGGACAACTGAGATAGATAGGCTTTAATGCTCCCCAGGGGTGCTCAGGTGTATCTGATGCAGTTTGGTACCTGCACACAGCAGAAGAGCCAAACTGCACTGACTAAGCCATGGATTTCAGACATTACTCACCTCCCACACTGGTGCTTCCACCAACGCCATTTCACAGGGTCAGAGAGTGAAGGCATTTCTACTCTCAAGACTCTCCAAAGCTGTCTCAGAGGCAGCAGGTTCCAGTGATAAAAATTGTCCCTTTCCATTATGGAATAAAAGAAGAAAACCAGATAACTGTGGGTACAAAGATTTCTTCCCTGTTCGACAGCAGGGTCTGACAGGGCATCTCCTGGGGCAGGGAGACAGTACAGCCTAATGCACACTGATAGAAGCCCATTGATTTGGTCTTTGCTCCTACATGCTCCTCACACTTCTGCTTCTGCTCCTTTAAGACACCTCAAGCCTTTCCATTTTTCCTTCAATACTGCTCCTGTTGGTGGTCTTCTCTCCCTGGACTGTAAGATCTTTGGAAGCAGCTCTCCTCCCTCCTCCATGCTCTCCTGCACAGGAGCACTAATCCATAGCAGCAAGCTCTAGGAGCATCCTCATCACAACCTGGCTGCACAGTCCCAAGCTGTCATCCCTAAGTGACACTAAGTGGTCCCGTGCTCAAAGTGCCAGGGGATGCAGCTTGCATCTAAGGTCACGATGTGACCTTAGAATGCAAGCTGCATCCCCTGGCAGACATATCCAGTTCAGATGCTGCTACTGCGTGATAATCCATTTTAAAACATCTTGAGAATGGCTGATGGGATGCATGAACCGGGAAGAGGGAGTGCAGACATCAGGTTCTTTACTGCTATTCACAGCACCAGCCTGGCCAGTTGATGCTTTTCTCTGGATCTCATTTTCCCCCTCAGTAGAAGGGAGGCAGTGATTCCAGCTCACTCCTTTAAGCTGCTCTAAGATCTTACCAGTGAGAAGAAATAGGTGTACGAAATGCCAAGTAATAGCTACGACTCCAGAGGTGGATGACAGACCTGGCTCCTGACTCAGCTGCCTGCCTGCACAGCTCTGCGGCTATCCAAGACAGACTACTAAATTATGCAAAACCTTTGAGTGAGCCTGGCTTAATTAAGTTTTAATTTTAGTAAATTACCAGTGTGGGAGTGGTCGAATCTGTGAACCATTACTCCTGCTTGTTCGGGATTTTATTTGGAAATAAGACACTTCATTACATCTCTGTAAACAAGATCTACTCAGAAAGGAGAACTGGTGCAGAAGATCAATACAGAAGTGGGAAGAGGAGGTGAGGGGACAAGCAATCCAGTCTGGGAAAGTGTGGTTAACACAGGATTTGGAAAAAACTGTCCAAGAGCTGCCTATCCTGCATTCGACTTCTCCCCAGCACTCTAACATCAGCCTTCAGTCTCACACTGAGACTTGCAGCACTACTGCCATCCATGGCAATGCTGCAGGCGCAGGCCCTTGTGCCTGCGATGTTTTGCCTTGAGAGGCCTTTTCATCATTGTACCCCCTGTCCTTGGACCAAGGAAATGTGAACAGGTCTTTGTGAGTGCACAGCACTGATCTCCCTAAGCTAAAAAGGCCTTGTGAAGTCCAGCAGGTACACAGTACCAGCACTGCTGTGACTGCCATGAGCTGATATTGCCCCTAACCCAGAAATCACTGTTTCCACTACAGTGCTACCACAAGACAGAGACAAGACTTGAAAGTACTTGTGCCTCCTTTGGCTGGCATGGGAGAAGCTGTGAGCAGCAATGGGACACCAACACAGCTTACACCCTGGAATCTGCTCTTCTTTGCCCAGGACACCAGCTCTACCGTCATAAGTCCCTAACTGGTTTAACAGCATGATGATCTGATCATGATGATCACCCACGGTATTGCAATGCCTTCTGCTATCACTGTCACTCCTGAGAGCACTGCTAACACCCACACCTGCCACATGGCAGCACAGGACTGGGGTACAGCACAGAGGCCAATAACCCAGGCAAGCAATGACTTACCCTTCCAAAAACCTGGTCTTTCAAATGCAAACCAGATATACATTTTTACAAACAGGACTCATTCCCAAGGGAACAAATCTAAAATGGGACTAATTTGCTGTATCTGGGACTTTAATTAAGTTATTTCTAAGATATTGCATCTAATTTTTAAATCGAACGCAGTTCAGTATCTTGTTACCCAAACATTATGGTATTTATAACTTAAATATCTATCCACAGAAATCATGATACTTTTACAAACCTCCCTCAATAGCTTAAGTTAAAAATAAACCAGCCAATCTATCAATCAGCCTTATTCATTCATCTCAGCTATTGTGGGAAGAAAAGAACAACATACGCAAGAGAGAAGCAAATGGTCTGAGAAGAGGCAGCTGAACGTATTGATCAGAGTTAAAAAAAAAAAAAAGTTAGAAAAACCCAGACACACGTCATTTGGTTTAATGCAACCCATACAAACAGCTCCAAAAGGCCACAGCTGCCTGCCTCGAGCTCTGCTCGAGTTGGTGGCTGCCTCTCGCCCAGCTGACAGCCCTCCAGAGCGGGCAAGACCTCTCACTACTCCTACTACTTTAAAACTACTCTATCTTCCCCAGAATAATAATAAAATAAAAAAATAAGACAAAAGTCAACATTGTATCCTTAGGACACCAAAATAATAAATAAATAAGCAGGAATGCTTGCAACCCACCAAGTCTGACAGCTTAAAGTGTGCACAAAGAAAAAAGCGCTGGTGAGAGAGTGAAAGCCATCCTTTGAACTCCCGTGCCCCAGTACTCTTAGAGGCGACGGATTTATGCTTCTGCTCCGGCATGCCAGTTCAGAGAGACCCTTTCTATCCATCTCACCCTGATGGGCTCTCAGAGTCACTTGTGGCCTTCTCCCACACTTTTGGCTTCTATTGTTTAAACTTTCCCTGCTTTCCTGCAGAGGAAAAGGGAGAATCACCTTACATTCCTTGGGTTATTTTAAAAGATAGGGAAAGAAAAAGAGAAACAAAAATTTTCTCTCCTGAAAGGAAAGTTTAAGTGTTATTTTTACTTTAATTTTTTTTTTAATAACCTGCCTGGGAAAGCCGCTGCCCCTGGGCTGGAGAGGGAGCTCGCCATCCCTCTCGGCCTGTTGCATTCAGGCAAGGTGAAGAGGCACAGCTCGTGTTAGGCCGATGGGAACAAATCTCCCCTTTTGTTCGCTGCCAAAGGCTTCGCTAATTGCCGTTGGCCCGACCCTGCCTTATCGGCGATCGCTCCCAGAAGGGGAGGGCACAGGCAGGTTCAAAGAAAGGAAGAAAGAAGAAAAAGAAGAGAAAGCAAGAGAAAACATTCCTTTTCTTCCCTCCAGTAGCCAGTGAGAGGCAGAAAACCAGAGGGAAAGAAAGAAGAGGGAGCATGAAAGAGAACAAAAAATAAATAAATGACCCAAGCCTGCTCGGAAGACCCTCTTTCTCTCCTATCAGCTTTTACAGGGGGCAATACATTTTATTCATTGCCAGGTCTGACTTATCGCAGCCTTGTTTTTAATGAGGTATAATAAGGGGAACATTTTGTAACAACACGGTTCCTCTATTTTATCCGACAAACAGCTGTGTCATGGCCGTCGCTGGGAGAATGAATCATATCTCCCTGCCTGCATATGCTAACTCCCATGTAATTACCCTCGCATCTTAAATAAAGCAGGCCCTAAACCTGTCGCTCAGATTACAAGCAAACGGTGCAGACCTCGTAACTGGGGCCTCTATCATTACAATTAATTTATCACAGGAGCGGCTGAGATTAGAGACTAGAATTAAAACTCGAGCAAGGAGGGTGCCCAGGGCTGACAGGGAGAGGGAGAGGAGCTTTATTGCAAAAGCAAGGCAGGCTAATTCCTTAACTGCAGCAATCCCGGTTATTTTTTTCTTCCTTTAAGTTATTCACTCAGTTATTTTCCTGAGGCTATAACAGGACATTTTTCTCCCTGAAATGTCAGGAAGCAGAAAGCAAAGGGAACTTTGCCCTGTATAAAGCCCACTCGATAAACACAAATTTATAAAGGCTCTGTTCTGGGTGAATGTACATGTGTCCAAATACATCCCTGCCTGTGAGTTTTTTAGAAGACACATATGCTGTGTTTGTATGCAGATATGTATGCCAATGTATACATACATAACATACCCAGAGACCCAGCTGTGCAAGAGCATCACTTCTTCACTGCTATACAGAACTGTTCAAAACACAAAGTTTTGCCTTCTCAAGACTGCTTTAAATACAGCTTGTCCAGTAGAACAGCCCATTCCTCTCTGGAGCTGCCCCCAGCACCAGCACTGCACTGGTTTGCTGTGGCATGAGCACATCTGCCACTGCTGGGCCACCCTCCTGCAGCCACGCTCACAGGTACGGGCTCACACCCCCATGCCAGCCTCCCAGCAATGCTCCTTCTGCTTCCTTACAAGAACCCCAGGGCAGCCAAAGGTGCTGAAGAGAATTCAGATACAAACCTTGCCTGTAGAGAGCAGCAATGCAAGTGCTTTCTTTGGAGGGCAAATATTTTACCAACACCATTATACAAGTACCCCTTAGGTACCACTGCTCTCCTGTGGACTCCCTACACTTGCACAGGTAGTTTTCCCTCTCCAGGAAGCTCCTTTCAATCACTTCCAATCACCAGGGGTGCTATGGCACCCAGCACAGCTACCCAAACAGATGATTTACAGAGCTGCAGGGCTCCTCCAGCCAAGAGCTCCCCATAACCACAGCCTTCCTTGCAGCCCATCAGCCCACGCCATCCCTGCTCAGTGCCTTCCTTCCCAGCAGGACAGCCTGACCTGGAGCCAAAACCTGAGCATTTAGTCATATTTACTAATATAAAGGGGGAAGGGAAGGGAAGGGAAGGGAAGGGAAGGGAAGGGAAGGGAAGGGAAGGGAAGGGGAAAAGCCTTTAAAATCAGTTCCTTTAAAGACTTTTTGCATTAGAACAGCAACTTTTGCATGGTGTGAAGACAGCTTGCTGCCTTCCTGACAGCATCTGACCTTTGGTATGAAAACCACTTCTCCCTAGCCATGATCTACCTCTGGTTTCTTACAATATCCAGCAAAATAAGAGAAAAAAGCTGATGAGCAATTTTACATCCACGTCAGCACTGTGCACTTCTGCACAAAGCAGCTCTTAGTGTCCTGCTTTTTTACCAGCACTTTTCTCCCCAGAAGATCCTGGACTCTGGAGCATTAATTCTACCTGCAGATGGGTATTTGGAAGCAGAAGAGGACCATTTCATCAAAAGACATCAACTCTGCAGCTGTATATACAGAGGAACAGACTCTACAGACAGCAAAGCCTCCTCATATCAGAGGGAATAAGATGATTTTCAATCAGCTCCATCCAAAATGGATCTAACTGTAGGACTGGGTTCTAATTCAGTAAAATAATAAAAAAGATACTTTGATTAAAATCATATGTATTTTTAAAAATATAATGTATTTTTTTAGAAACTTCTGTGATCGTTGCACTGGGAAGAATCATGAAAATCTACTTTATTTTCTACTACCCAGAATTTGGGCTCTTTTATCAGTTTGCATATTGAAAATAGTTTTCCTGTCCTCACTTTTGCTTCCAGTTGCTCTGCAGTTCCTTATCTTTTAGCATTTTGTGCATACTGCAAGGCCTGAGCTCCAAGATGAACAGATAAAAGGAAAAGAGGGAAGGTTGGCTTTTAAGGAATTTGTGTACATATTTATTTCAAATAACTGTTTGTTTTGGTTTTTTTATTTCCTTCACAGGTTTTGTAAACATTATTTCTTGCCAAAAACTGAACCTGAGACCAAATGACATAGACACATTACAGAAAAAACTAAACCACTTAAATCAAAGAGTGCTGGTCTGTCAGCAGCGCACTCCAGCCAGCAGGAAGGTTATAGTTTTATGGGCACCAGAGATGTCATTTGTGGGTAGAAGAAGTGACCTGTGGTCCTTCCAGCCCAGTGTGGTGTCTTCAGCAAAGGCCAGACCAGATGCTTCTGCGAAAGATCAAACAAAGTATGACAAAAGGAGGACACCACTGTAAACAGTTACAGGGCAGCCTCAATTCAAGGGAAGTTTCCTCCCCAAAAGCTGGCCACTGGCATATGCTCTGTGGTAATGGCAGAAGGCATTTAACACCATCTTATAGGATTAAACCCTAAAACTCCACTCTCCAGTATCAATGGGACTGGAAAGGTGTTATCTTTTCTGTTAATATTATTATTATTATTTAAAGCAAAGCTTTTTGCTTTTGTCTTCTACCTACTGGTACTTGTTTTTATGACGTGTCTGCTAACCAGGTAGTGGAAATACAGAGCTTTGGGCCTGAAACTTTCTGCTTCTTACCAAGTGAGTCAGCACTGCCAATTTGACGCAGGTATCAAATCAGTATCTAAATAATATCTCAAAACTCATCCTGCCTGTCCTGGCAGTATTTTCTTTCCTGGACCTCCACCATGGGATGGAGCCTGATGGCACGGGCAGATGGGTGCATGGCACTGCATGCTTCCTTTCCCACAGTGCCAGCTCTACTGCTCTGAGCAGGACTGGGGGATGCAGCCCGGGAGGCAGGAGCGGACACGCCGCTTTATTTTCTGCTCACAATTGGCAGCTTCCTCCACCCACCCAAACAGACCCAGCAATGTTTTTAAAATGCAGTCAGCAGCTGGAAACTAAGGCAACTTCTGTCTCCTATTGAAAGTCTCCCAGCAAAGCTGCAAGCCTTCCCTGGACCACCCTGGGTCATGTAAATTCAGCAGATTATCCATCCCTAACTCTCCTCATCTATCACCCGCCTGTGTTATCGATCTGCTCCTCTGAGTAAGTGGGGCCCGGGCTGTCCATTGCTGAGTCCTGCAAATCTGGCCAGACGCTCGTGTGACTGCCTGGGAGAGCGAGGAGGACAGGTTCAATAATGCTGGGTTACTGCCACCGCACAGCCTGAGCTGAGCTGATCTATGGGCTCGGCAAAGGCACGATTCAAAAGCAGGACAAGACTTGGCCATAATGCCACAGGACTCAATTTAATCCCATGACACTCAGCTTTAAAGGCAATACTGCCAGCCGCCAGCTGCCAGCCAATGCTGGAAAGTCACTTCCACCGCCCAGTGAAAGAGATCAAATGCCTCCTTTCCATCCATAAGATACCAACAGCACCTCAGCTCACTGTCTGCTCTTCCATTTTAAAGATGAAGGTTGGGAAATACCTATCTCCGTGTGCCCTATTTGAGCTCTTTGTCAGAATCTCATAAAATCCCAAGACTTGGGACTGTAAAACTTCCCCATTTCAAACCCAGCTGACTTACAGCTGAGCTTCATTCCCCTCTCAGTTTCACCCAGTGGTCCAGCTGCAAAGTTCAGCCGAACACAAGGTTAAAGCTCTAAATATTACACACACACCACCTGCACCAAAAACCTTAATTTTCATGAAGAATAAGTCCCTGTGCTTTAATTTATAAATAAAATGAAAGATGAACCAAGTGTAGCCACACTACTGGTGTGTTCATTCCCCTCAAACATCTCGCTATAACTGCACAGCAAGGGCTGTGGGAGCAAACTCACCCCAGTGGGGAGGTAAATCTGGGAGCTGGAGATAACCATTGAAATGGGAATACCTCCAACAATTTCACTGCTGATTTTTCAGCAAATATATATCTCTATGATGCTTATTCATAATCTCAAACTACTTTCCATATGTCCCAAAGAGGTGACAAAAATGTTACGTGTCTATCCAGCTGCCAAATCCTCCCACTTCCCCCTGCTTCTACAATGCAGCTGAGTATTGTTAATATGAAAATCTTTGGCCTATTGATCACTAAAAATATGAGGGCGACAAAAATGCATTGAATTTAACATAAAAATAAACAACTCATGGTTGCTGTATTGACTGTATTATTCATATTATGATTTAATTCGTTTGCCTTTCATGCAGCTGCTGCAGATTTCCACCATCTGTGTCAGACTACTTTCGAAGTCCAGACCCTGGAGCCCTCACTTGCTGAAAGGAATTGGGTCTCCACTCCAGTGCTACCAGAGCAAAGGCATTATAGGTGGAGAGCATCACCCTGCATGTTGCAAAAGCTCAAAGCAACGTGTATTGGTGCCTCCTTTTGGATGCTAACTAATGTTATGGGACATGACTAAGTCTACCTTACTTTCAAAGACTGAAAGAATGAGGAAGCTAACCTGTGCTTTGGAAGAATATTCCAGAGAAATTGTGGATCCCCCATCCCTGGAAGTATTCAAGGCCAGGTTGGATAGGGCATTAAGTAACCTGGTCTAATGGAAAGTGTCCCTGCCCACAGAGGGTTGGAAATAGATGATCTTTAAGGTGCCTTCCAACCCAATCCTTTCTATGATTCTATGTTTCAACAGCCTCACAGCCCTCAGGCTGGCTAACCAAGCCCTAACCTTACAAGGACAGTTCAACTGGGAACATTCAACATGCTCAGGATACTCATATCCCAGCCTGGATTTCCCCAGGCTCCACACCACAACTATGCAGCACACACCTGATGATGCAGATCATCTTTCTTCCTGCTAGTTCAAAAGCTCTGCACATATTAGGGGTCCCAAAACTCACATCAATGGGGTAAATACAGAAAACCCTACACCATCCCCAGTCCTTCTCAAGGCACTGGAACAGCAGGGCCCTGGGGAAGAAAGGACTGACTTTAAATGGAAAGATGGGGTTGGGACCCCACCTCATGTACCACTAAGCACCACTAAAACCAAAACAAACCAGGCAGCCCCATAAGTCGTAAGAATTAAAGGCACGATTCCGCCTTTCTAACGATGCTTTTACAGAAACCATTCCACTGTAAAACTTTATGATTTGGATCTTTATAGCTGCCAGCAGAGCACATGTTCACTGCCTTAAATTATAACTTAATCTCAACAGAATCTGTGCTTTCCAGCACTCTGTGGGTAGCGTGAAAGATGAGAGGCAGAACTTTATGCCTCCTGGCCAGCTGCTTCCTTGGACCATGAGCTCCAGAGGTGCCCTGTGCTGGGGTACAGCCCCCAGACCAGCTCCCATGTGGAGATACTCTACAGCACAGGTACTTAAGCAGCACCTTTCAGCACAGGGATAGAGATGCCCACAGGACATTGTTATGGCATTGTTTATCACCATGATTGCTAAAGCACTAAAGTGAAGGAATGTGGATATCAATAAACACAGCAAAGGGGACAGAGGAGATATGACAGCAGCATCCCAGACATCCTTTGTGGAGACAATGCATCCCCCTTGGCACGATCACACTCACCAACAACAGTGGAAAGCACTCGGGGCAGTGAGGAACCCCCCACTTATTCAAAGGGTAGAAAAGGACCAGATCCGCAACAGATGCTGTGACAGAACTGGTTTACAGCAGTCCTCCAAAGAACACCTCCTTCCAGTGGATGAACTTGCACGGTGTGTCCACTAACACAGCTCTGCTCTCTGCAGCAAAGGAACTGCTGCCAAGACCCTGCTTAGGCTACAGTAAAGCAGAGCATCCCTCTGTGGTCTCTGACCTGCTTTCCCCGCACAAACACCTTGCTCAAGAAGAGCATGCTGGTTGATTTTGATAGACTTTTTAAAACCTTGCTGCACATATCCAGAAGCAAAAGTTGCACTGGCAGCAATACACAGCAGTGTGCAAATGTGAGCTGCAAGCATATCATGCAATCCTGGAAGAAGCCCATGCCTTGTGAGCATGTTTACACATAGCAAGATGGCAGCAGAGGAAAAAATGCTGAAAGAAAACTACCAGCTAGCCATAGTGAAGAGTGCTCCAGTTTGGTGGGGAACTGGGAACATATTTTTTCAATTCATTCTCATATTCAGCAACAAGGAAAAGACCAGTCAATCAATATAACAGCAAAAGTTTTAACACAGCTAACCTTTAAACACTAAACAATGTCATACAAAACTAAAACAAACTGCGTGAAATCCCAGTTAGGTGTCAAAATCACCCTGGGTCAGCCAGACTAAGAAAACAGAGATAACAGAGATAACAGAGATAACAGACTGAGGCATCCTGCCATACTGAGCACTGTAGTTTTCTCTGCTGAGATGTTGGTAGCTATGAATGAATAGTCCTCCTCTGGCAGCCACACACAAGCATCTTGATGTTGGTGAGTTCTTTGGACAAGTGACCCAACTAGATGGATGAGGTCACTGTACTCCTGCAGCTCCTAGATTTGAAAGATATAAGGGCTATCTTTCTAGCAGTGCTCCCTGCTTCCAATCCCTGTACGATTTGTTCACACCTTTCCCTTCTGCATCTCCTTTTCTTCTGTCAGGGGGAACTGCTTTTCCTCTTCTTCTGGTTGACCATGTGCTGATAAACTTACATGGAACCATTTTCATTGCCAGCTGCTGATCCTGCACTTTAACCTGCTGTGTCTGCTGCTCATCTCTGCAAGCCACCAGGCTACTCCAGAACTGAGGTCACACAGAAACTGGAGTGCACTTCTGAGAGAACATGTGATGCTCCTCACCTTGTGTATGCCAAACACAAGTGGGAACCAGATACCTGGACAGTCATAAAATCATGCAGAAGTAGAAGGATAAACATGTTATCTCTTTCTTCCTGTCCAAAACAGAAGCAGCTAAATTTAATGCTTTCCTGAAATAATTCTGTTTCATTTGTTCTTGAAATTTATCAGTGCTCCCCACTGCCTAGGCAGTCTACTGCACTCAGGAGATCTGTCACCTCCATGCTAGAACATAACAGCTGACAGAAGGGATTTGGTTTAGGCTCTGAATTTCAGGCCTTTTCTGCAGTTGGCACATCTTCCTACTCCTCAGCCTGCATTGCCCACTTGCCACACAGTCTTAAATGAGGCAGGCTTTCTTTTCCATTCTCCCAATGACAGACCAGCCTGACCACCCTCACCACCTTTGTTTTAGGCAGGCTACAGCTGAAATGGGCATCAAGAAGAAGTAAGAACACGAACAGCCCTCCATTTTCTGCAAGACTACCAAGAATTTAGGAACAGACCTTTTAATTTCTGTTTTCCCTTACTCTAATATTCTCATTTTTTTTCTAGGAAAAGGGGGTGTGGATCTCCTGTAGGCAGGATAAGAGACTGCTCTTTGGGAGCTGAAGTTTGTCATTTCAAACTGGACATCTAGTACCTAGCAGACCTCACCTTTGACAGAGCCACGTGTGACTAAGAGCTTCCCTTTGATGCTTTCTCCTCTGGATCTTTTAGGCTGCAGTCCAGTAACTTTCCTTCTTTAAAGGAAGGCTGAGGAGATTTTGTTTCCTGACTTTTGAAGAGCTTTTCCTCTTCTTTCTTTGATCTGTGTAGTGAATTTGATCTCCCAGAAGAGCAGGATGAGTGTGTCTCCTGGCAGCCCAGTTCCGGACAGTCAGGATTTGATTCATCGATTCGTTTGTTTTTATTTGGCTTTTGTGTTTGGCAAGCTGAATACAGGGCTCTTATCCTTAGGTCCAAGAGAAGGAAGGTGCTTCCCTGAACCTGGCTGAGTCTGTACTTTCCAGGCTGTGGGCTGGATGCCAGCACATCTCTCGAGACACTTCCGCTGTCTGCTCAAGAATGCAAGGAAAGAAGCTCATCTCTCCCTCCTGCTCCATCATGAGACTAGATACCTAAACAGAATATGCTGATAAGATATTAGAGTTCTCCCCTGCAGGGAGCACTTCAATTTCCAATTTGTTTTGTGGCAGGCTCTGGGACAGGCTTCTGCTGACCTTTCACGCTCCCCGCTGGCCTGGCAGCCGGAGGAAGGACAAGGGGACCTCGCCTTCCTGAGGATTGAAATGATAATGTAACACCTCAAACCCATCCTACTGAAGTATGAGATGAAGCTCTTTGAAGGTCTTTATCTCAGTGACAGCCCTTATGGGACTCCAGCATCAGTCAGAATGCTTCTTCCAAACAGCCATGCATGGTAAATCCCACAGCAAATCTTTTCCATGTCTACTGGCAGTTTTCCATCCCAAGAGGAGGTTAGAGGTCCTCAGACCAGCTCCTGACTGGAAGTTTAGAAGAGCTGTCCTAGCTGGACACAAAATATTTTGGGAAAAATAACTATTCAGAGCAGGTGCTCTCAGGTGAGGTGACCCAGGAGAACAGACCTGGGGTGTCAGAGTCTGCCTCTGAGGAGTGCACTGGCAGAGCACCCTCAGCTGCTGGACAAGACACGGTTCCTGCCCACGTCCTCAAGCACTTGAACCAGCTTGGGGTAATTCCTGCTCCCATGCTGTCGGGAGTCCAGCTTCCAGCCTAGCTCACAGCTTGAACCTGTCACTGGGAATCATCTCATGGCTGCACTGAGATTAGGAACAAAATGAATGTTTTTTTGTGGGTATTATTGAAGTTTCCAAGCCTCCTCTCCTGACTGATTGGTGCTAGAGCTGGGATAAGGACAGGAGCCCCTTGCTCCCAGCCCCAAGATAGACAGCAGTGCTGTATATTCAATAAATAACTGGGGTATTTACTCAAATGAATGACTTTGAGCCTGCTCCAAGGAGTTAATTTAGTGCTAACTGACTGGATGAAAATGAAAAGGTCTCATTTTACATTAAGAATGATCACCTGACAGTTTTACTGAATATATTATGACAGGATTTATATGGCTGTATAATTTTAGGGTATATTTGGAAGATTATTATCCTGATTTAAATAAACATGATCTCAAGAAAATCAACACAGAGTCAGGAACTTTTCACACAAGAAGAAAGGCAAGAAACTGGCTCAGAAATGAACCTCAAATATTTTATCTTGTGCCTTCTACCAGACACTGCTTAATCAACATTGGGATCCCACAGTCCATAGGAAGTGGTAAAAATCCACCAAAAGCTCTGCTAACTTACACATAACTAATGAGTATGGCGCAAACTTCTCACTCCAAATGTCTTGTCTTTGCACCAGAAAGGGAGCAGCAAGGGAATCTGGCAGATTGTGTGGGCTGGAGGGAGGAGGAGGTGGATGGAGGCAGGAAGGAGATGCCTGGGTGTCAAAAGTGCCCCTTAAAAAAAGTGTTGCTTAAAGGGCCTTCTGCAAGGAAAAAGAAAAAAAAAAGGGAGGAATCAAAAGCAAATGTATTGTTGACTTTGGGAAGGGCATTGCTTTCATGTGTCTTACTTTCCAGGAGATGTTCCTATTCTCTGAACAGAAATGGAGCACAGAGGAGACTTTCAGGAATTTTTGTCCCTTGTGCTCAGGGGCAGCTGGCAGGCTGTGGTCTTCTGGCTCACACAAGAGCAGCCCTGAGATGAGGCTAAAACATGCCCCATTGCACATCACCTCTGGGATGGAGAAAACGCTGCAGCACATGCCAGTGGCATTCCCAGCTCTGCAGTACATCAGCACTGCAGCTGGTGTTGGTGCAAAACCAAACCCATGCAGGTACGAGTTACCTTCCATGTGCTCATCTCCCTTCCAGCTTCCACAGGCTGTGGAGGCTTGCATGAGGGGCCTTAGCGCAAATAAGTGCCAAGGACACAACCAGCTGCTTCTTTCAGCCTCCCCATGTCCTGAATCCCTTCTCATCCTGTGTCTCTAAGTGTAATTGTACACAAGAAAAATCCTCTCCAGGCTTGTTCTGTTTTACAGACTGCCTGATGGGATTATCTCTCCTGTCATTTTGAAGCTTGTATAGGCATGCGACTTACACCACTCAAGCTAAATCACACTCAAGACACTCTGTCTGTCTAAATTGTTTTCAGGATCAAGTAATTTATTTTCAGATCATGTTATTTATTTAGAAAAAAAAATTAATTTAAAACCAGAATTTTAAAATAAATGTAAGACAGAGGTAATAAGGACATTGCAGCCAAGTACCAATATCCTGTGGAGCAGGTAAGTGCCAAATAGCAATGATCTTAAATAATGAAAACTGCACTCTCTGCTCTCAAACCACACAAAGAAAAGGCAACTTATTTGGTCAGACACAGACTTCCTGGGAGGTAAGACTCACTTAGACACTACAGTGATGATAGGCAGCCCAGACATATCCAAGACAGGTAGATCGATTATTCCTGTAGCAGTAACCTTGGGGAAATATTTGTCTGTCATAACCCCAAAGCAGATCAACCAACATTTAGGGACTAATCTGATGCCCAGTCCAGTCAGTGCAAATTTTTACATTTATTTACTTCCATGGCTGCTGGATCAGACCTTTTGGGACTGCAAAATATCATACAAGCTTCTCTTTCCACTGGAAGAGCTATAAATGTGCAAAGAGCTGAAGTCAGGAGCAGCCAGGTGGAATTTGGCTGTGGGTTTATTAAGTAACAGAAACATCTCCCGAAGCTGAAGGGTGTCAGTGCCCAGACAAAGGTCAGGGGCACACACAGGCTCCTTCACACACTTGCTTCATGCACAGTGAGTTCTTAATTCCTATGGGAATGCATCTAGAACCAAGTCAGGTATGGGGGGGCAGATCTCCACCTCCATGCTGGGAAACTGGTGGCAGTCCCAGGGGTCACTTGGAGCACCACCACCCCACACCAAAGGGCAGGGATGCCTTTCAAAGAGCAACCAGGTGAGGCCAAAATCTGTGTGCATTTTCTTCAGTATAGTCTGAAGCCCAGAGCTGACTTTCTAGGGTTTATTCTTGATTTTAAGTGGTTGTTAAAAAAAAAAAAAAGGCTCATCAAGAAGGGGACTGTGTGCTTTAAAGTGCTTCAGCAGGCTCTCAGAGTCCACTTATTTCTGAGTGAAGATGGATACCTCAAGAGGTTCTCCTCACCAGTAAATAATTCATAAAAGACAAACAAGCCCAGGTCTGTTTGAATTAGAACAAAATATTTCTTTAGAAAAGTGAAGTGATTAAGCACAGGAGGAGCTGGAGATGACAGCTGGTGTCTGCAGCTCCGGATGAGTCACCTTCACTCGCCAAGGCCCCTCTCTCCGGGAAGTGCGGCTGCTTTTTTTTTAACCCTTTGAGATTCCCAGGAATGATTTGTCACCGGGGTTATTAGCATTTCTCCCTTGATATCGACAGCTTGTCTTTCCTTCTTCTAACCGGTGAGTGATTTCTTCACACGCTCACCAAATATAGCCAAATCACCATGGTAAACTTATTGACAGAATCATATTAACAGCTGCTGAGCATTTACAGGGCTGTAAGTTATACAAAAAAAAGAAGGAAGAAAAACACACATGGAAATAAACCAACTCTGATCAGCAGTGACAAGCATTTATTTAGGAGCCACTCGATAGAAATATTTTTTATGTTTTAATTGCTAATTGTAGGCTACTACAGAATGGTGGCTTTGGCCAAATTTATCCTTTAAACTGGAGTGTTAAGCCAGAAGTGAGCACACCCTATCTGGATGTATCTTAGGGCATCAGGAGAAGAAGGATTTATTTTTAAAGTGCTGTCCTTGTTTAAATCAAGCCTGAAATTTGCCAGTCTAAGTTGCATCTCTCCTGACTTAGCAAGCAAGAACCTCTTAAGTGTAAAGTCTAGGTAAGAGCTGAAAACACATCTATATAAAGACAGGCCTCTTCAGAATAATTTGTTGAGGATGCTCTGGTCCTCCTCTCACATATAGGGCATCACAAAAAGGCCCAAAGGGACCACCAGGTAGTGGGCAGCAGCCAGCAGCATCCTTGCTTCTCCACTGTGCAGCAGAGCATCTGCCTGCTCTAAGTCAGACTGGACCTGAAGGGAGAAAACAGCTGTTCTTCTGCTGCCCCTTCTCCGCCTGTTCAGGACACTCTCAGCATCCCCTCCCTACCTGCCCCCATATTTGGAGGTATATTTTTAATAGGGACACACAGAATCATGTGCATGATTCTCAGTACTTACTTGGAGGCATCTGAGTTCCAGGATTTTTTCTGACCAGGTGCTTTTAACCCTTCGGGATTCCCACTAATTTCTCAGGAGCCAAAGAATTTAATTCCAAACAGCTGGCAATCGGTGGGAACTACTGATGAGAAACCAGCACCCCTAAAGCTGTCTTTGCATCACCCTGCACAGGACACAGGACCTGCTCCACTCCCAGAAGAGCCACCCACCTGCACTGGTGCTCACAAACATAAAACTGACTTTCTGTACAAGGTGAAGCACATAAGGAGAGCTGCTTGTATTAAGCAAAGTGCAGAGACCTACAGTGAACTCACTTTCAATGAATTTAGATGTAGAATAAAAAGACTGCTCTAGCCAGGCCCTCAAACAACCTAGCTGGGCCATGAACCTATGACCACAAGGGAGAAAGGAAGATGAAGTGTTTCTGCTGCGTGGGGACATCCATAGCTGGTGCATTTCACCAAGGTTCTTGCAAGAGTTTATATCTTATAGCTGCTACTTCAGGACTTCTGAGGCTTGGGGTTAGAAAGCTGAATTTTGTGGGAGCTGCACTCAACTGAGTGGCTTCCTCCTGTTGAAGGCAGAAATGGGATGGGGCCTGGGCACTTCTGACAGTGCAAATACATTTGCTGAGATCCCAGCATTGGCTGTGCTGACTCACCTGGCTCACTCTTCTGCAGCATCCCCTAATCTTGTTACAGGTCCAAGGGAGACAGCCTTGCAGGTAACAGCTTCCCATAATCTCCTGGAGCCAACTCAGACAAGGGCACATGGAGGCTCAGGTATGGTTTGCTGGCTAGCAAAGCAAGGACAGAAAGATGGGGTAGGAATGGCCATCATCTGAGACACAGAGACAAGAAGTCACCCCAAGAAAAGTACTTATTCTAATCCTACTCACTTTCTTCTGGCATTTTCCAAGTCAAACTGGGGGTATGAACCAAAGTAACTTCTCCTGCCTCTGCTCCTCACACTTCTTGCCTGGTCTAGACAAAACACAGACCAGACTACAAACTGAAAGCCCACAATATGTTACTGCAAAACCTTTCTTTAAATTTTAGATGTAAAAGGTGGTTTAGTTTTCAATTTCTTCCCTTCAGCCACCTTCCCCATTCAGCTCCCTATCCTCACACACACCCTTTCCTTCCCCAAACTCCTTTGTTCAAGAGAACAAAAAAAAAAAAAAAAAAAAAAAAAAAAAAAAAAAAAAAAAAAAAAAAAAAAAAAAAAAAAACCCGAAGAAGAAAAGAAAAGAAAAAATAGAAAAGCACCCACTGTCCTTAATTTCCATATTTCCATCCCAGATTCACTTCTTTGCAACCCTCTTTTAAAGCAGTCCAGCCACCAGACATACTGGTGGGGCTGCAGAAGGATCACAAGCCAGGTATGGAATGGTTGAACCCAGCCTCATTGGGACCTGCACTGCTTAGGAATGGGATGGAAGAATAAGGCAGCATCCCCACTTCCAATCCCTCCAGCTTGATCTTTGTACCATGAAGCTGCTCTTTTGGGCCCCCCATTCCCAGACAGCAGCTTTCTGGACCCAGGGAAGAATGGGACCATCCTGCTTTAATTCAGCCCTCTTTTTTTAGTAGTTGTCAGGCACTGTGGGCTCTCTAAGACCTCTGCCCCAGCACTTCAGCAAGTTTCTCTTTCACTCTATTCAGTCAGTGGGTGGCCTAGAGGTGCAGAGCTGCACCTGCTGCCCCTGGAGAGCCACGTGCCCTCTGTCCTGCTGCAGGGGGTACAGCAGGCTGTGGGCACCCTGTCAGCTCAGTCATGCCCCTCACTGATGTTCTGCAGTGTCCAGAGACAGGCTGTCTTGGAGCTTGGAGCTCCTGCACCCACTGGGAGCAGGACTGGTGGGATTTCAAGGACTTGCAAACTCATCAGAGCCAGATCTGGGGAAGCACCCTAGCATCATCCATCTGTGTCACCTCCAGCATCTCCCAGCTTCCAGGGAAGGAAATACCAGTTCAACTAAATCCAAAACATCATGGATTTGTATTCAGGCAGATGAACCTACCCCGAGGAGGGTGAGGGGATATGAAGCATTTAAAAGGAGAGACCCAAAGGGAAAAACTGAGCCAGTTGCTGGATTCAGGCTGCCAACAAAAGACTGTTCCTCAGCAAGGAGCCCTTCCTCCTCCCACCAGAGCAGGGAGTGGGTGCCTGGCGCCTCAAGAGCCATGACTTCTCTGTGAGGTGTGATGGTGCTACTGGGAGAAGGAAAGTTAGAAGCTACTTCCATCGCCAGAAGAAATCTCCACCAACTTCGACAAGAAGCAAACTCTGAAGAACGAGTGAGGTTCTGGCTCTGGCCCCTGCAGAGCTGGGACTGCAGGAGTTACACACAGGACTTCTCCAACCCTCTTTACATCACTCAGGGAAGTACAGTACCTGGCAGTGTGAGCTCAGAATACAGGAAGCAGAAGCTTGCTGAAAATACAGACGCTAAAAGCTGTTCAGGCAGGCAGTGCCAAGTCTCATTCTTCATGTAAGAGAGCTCCCTCTAGGTCAAACACTCGGGTATTTCAGAGCCATCCCTCGTTCGGGATCCCACGCTCGGACCTGATACCTTTCTCTGGAGAAGTGCCCGTCAGTCAGAAAGCCCAGAGGCACCCCAGAAAATCTGTGGTTTGCTTTCCCCTTGCGACATGGCCTTCCTGCAGCGGGCACTGGCCACCCGTGCTGTGTGTGTGACAAACACACGTGTGTGACACATGCCCCCCGCGTGCCCGGAGCCACCGCTCCTCGGAACTTCACCCATCAGAGCGGCCCTGGCCCCTGGACGTATTTAAAGCACATTGAGATGTGGCACTTGGGGACATACTTTAGTGGCGGATGGAGCACTGCTGAGTAAATTGCTGGACTCGATGATCTTACAGGTCTTTTCCAACCGAAGTGATTCTGCGACTCCATGATTCCGGTACTTTCAGCTGGAGGCACACCAGGGAAGGAGCCAACCCATAATTTCTCCAGCCACAAACCCAATCTTTACCCTGCTTTGAAACACTGATGAATTATTCCACAAACTGATGAGCAGGGGGAGTTCAGAAGAGGCTTTCAAATTCACAGAGCTAGAAAAATCAGATGGAAAAGACTTAATGCTGGAAAATGCTGGACCGTTCCCTGCAGTGGGATCCCAGGAGCTTTGCTCAAACTAGTTTTGAGCCTTGAAGTCTTTAATACAACTTCCTGTTTTATTTTTCTTTTACCTAGACTGGTATTTACTAATAAATATGCAGCTGGCTGTATACAGAACAGCAGGTAGCTCCCATTTACAGCTGTATATAACTGACTGCAGCATTCAACACCCTCACTCTGCTATGCAGTGTAACACTCACAATAA
Source organism: Onychostruthus taczanowskii (assembly GCF_017590055.1). Lineage (NCBI taxonomy): Eukaryota > Metazoa > Chordata > Aves > Passeriformes > Passeridae > Onychostruthus > Onychostruthus taczanowskii. The sequence continues at coordinate 8,812,103 of NW_024504786.1, forward strand.
AACACACACCGTATTTGCAACTGTGTTCATGCTACTATTCTGGTACGTGACACACATTAGGAAACATATTCAGAACATAGAAAAGAATTTACCATTTACATAAAAAAGATGCACTGGGATTTTCAATAAGTTCCAGCATAATACAGTATCATTTTTATATCTTGTCTGCTCCCTTGGTCTTGCTGATTTAATACATTTTTTCTCTTTATAACCAGAAACCTATAGGTTGTATATAGATTTTCTTAAGCATAATATATGGTGTCACTGTGTATTTATAAAACTTTGCCATAGAAATATAACAATTGTCAGAATGACTTAATCCAAGGGCCATCCAGGCCAATATCCTGTCTGCACCAGTTTTTGCCATTAATATGGATTAGGCAGACAATACATTTTACTACAACCTAGTTTTAAAACCACGTTAGTGATAATACTACTGCCTTGTGTATAAATGGTTATAGAGCACAGAGTGCAGAGAAATAGCATCATCCCTACGGGGCAGGGAGGGAAACTGAGGCAGGAAATACGGAGATTTTTTCACACGTATGAAGAGATATGATATTATATTTACATATTCATAAAACTTGATGGAGATTATATATAACAAGGAGCTGTCTGGAGCCCCAGAGTGCGGCAGCACCCACTCCAGCCCTGTGCATCCCACCATGTGTTCCTGGCTGGCACCAAAAGAAGGGTCACAAGCCTGGGGGATGTTGCCCTGGGAAGAGTTAAGTGGAGGTCTCAAATCCAAGCGCTGCAGGTGTCTGCTTTTAATTCTTTGCTGCTCTTCTCCCAAACAGCCCAAGGATTTCCACCCTCCCTCTTTCTCCTTTACAAATGAGTGTTTAACATAAGAAGAGAGGCAAGAGGAACCAGGGCAGCCGGGAGATCTCCTACAGCCCTTTCTAGGCAACCTGAGCAGGCGGGAAAAGGCAGCTGGCTGGAGCCCAGTGAGAGAGCAGGGACCATGGGAAGAGTCTTCTCACATCTGGTTAAGTACTGCTAAACCCTCCGACGAGCTGCCTAATTATTACAACACTTCTGCCGAAAAATTAATGTGCTTGGCCGTCTGCACTGGGGCAGAAAGGGTAGGAAAGCAGCTGTCAGGATGCAGGCAGCAAGGGGAGCAACAAGGAAAGAGGTTTGCAGCACAAGAGAAGGGCAGGGAAGCTCTGCCTGCAGGGACCCTGCTGGGAAAACAGCCTTCTCCCTGCTTCTTTTTGCTGCACGGCCCCCAGGAGAGGACAGTGCCAGCAGAGTTGTTCATCTAGCAACAACAGCCCTTGCAGAGAGCTCAACAATGATGCCCTGCCTACCAACATCAACAGAATGACCTGCCAGCAGCCCAAAACGTAGATAATCATCCCAAGGACCCAACAGCAGGGCCAGGAACGACACCCAGGACACTGAGGTTTCTTCTTCCTGGCCTCTGCTCACTTTTCCTTCTTGCTGAGCCCTCATTTCAGTAACTTGCAGAAAATCCAAGTGTGGCATTTTATTTCTGTAGGTCTCTGTAAGAGCTGTAGGTTCAGTACCACCGAGGTAGCATCATTCATATGCGCATCCCTATTCACTTGTTTTTGCCACAACCAGTTAAAAAAGGCTGCAGAGAAGACAGCAGGGTCCTGCCCCCCCAGCTCGGCCATCTCTGTGTCAGGTTAGTGGTTAAGCCTCTTTCTGCTACAGCTGTGCTGGGATTAATCTTTCTCCCTAGACAAAAAGGTGGGCTTATTTCCCAAGAGGTGTCCAAGTACACCCAGAGAGCTCAGCGAAAGCTGCAGCCTGCTGGGTGCCTTTTACCCACAGACATTTGATGAAATTAATGACACACAAGTAAGCATAAAGGCTAAGACAAATAGAACTGGCAACAACTTGAACCTTTGGCCTGTCCTTTGAAAGTCTCTGGCAAGTCTCAAATATTCTTGATCTGCTCACTAAAAGGATGACTGTCCCACAATTATTTTCCAAGCATTTGTTGGCAAGTTGTAGGAGGAAAAAGGCATTTCACTGAAGCTGTTAGTACAAAAGCTCAACTCCAGCCAGGGGCTGGACTCCACTTCAAATTATAATATTTTAAGTACCTGAAAATAAATATTTTGTCAGCTGCTGAGAATTAAGAAGTAGCTTCGACCTTTCAGAGAGGGGAACCCTGCAGAGAGCGGCGAGGCTCAGAGAGTTAGTTGCAAAACAAGCTCTGCCTGAGCCATTCAACCTGTCTAGTGCACACACAGCCTCCCCTCCCATACTCCCAGCTCCCTGCAAGCTGCCCAGAGCCCCTGGGGCACAACAGGCTATCCTGCACCCAGCAGCTCCTTCCCTCCCAGGAAATCTGCTGACAAAAGGGACTGGAGCAGCACTTTACTATAAACTGGGTGACACAAGTAAACTGAGCATCCTTGAGATGGCAGAAGCAGAATGACCAGCCCTGTCCCCTGCTGCTCACTGGTGCTGTTGTGTCGTGTTGTACCACTCACAGACCTAGGAATTTTGTCCACAAGGATTAAAAATACTCACTTTTGTTTTGTAAAATCTGACTCTGACCAAGCACCTGGGCAGATGTACCCATCACCCTGTCACCCCATCACCTCTCGGACCTCTGAGCCACAGTGAACACTGTTTGTACTCCAGCAACAGCAAAAGGAACTCACACAAAGCAGCAGATCTCTGTTTTTCCAGCAGAGCTCAAGGAGTTAAATCCCTCTCCCTTCCCCCCCATCTTTCTGCCTTTGGCCTTTAGATCAGCCCTGGTTGCCAATGAGGACTCATCGAAACACCACCAGGCTGGGCCTGTCAGGAAGGAAACCAGCGCGTCCAGAGTTTTGTTGTTCTAAAGACTTTTTTTTAAATTTTATTTTACTGCTCAGGAAGGAAGCCAGAGCTTGCGCTTCACTCCAAGAATGTTGATTACTCATCCTTCCCTGCATTATTTCTTTTATCTCTCACTTTTATCTACCTTACTCCAAATTTTTACCTCAAATTCTTTCTCTGCCATTCCTAGCCACTGATTTCAGCTGTTCATCAAGTTTCATTAAAAAAAAATATTTGGCAACTGTTTCCTCAAAAAAAAATCCCATTTATCATGTTTATTAAACAAGTCTCCATCCCTCCCCCTACACAGCCTTTTCAATCCAGGCACCATGGTTATGACCACTGCTCGAGGATCTGGGCCCTACAAAACATGACCACAACCACCCTCAGCTGGAGAATATCATAATCCCTGCTTTAGAGACAGACGATGAGAAATTACTCTGCTTGTCCAAGGTCAATAGAGTGCACAGCACAAGCACAACCTACGCTCAGGGCTTTGCCCAGGCAGCCCTTCCCTCTTCCTGCTCCGCATGGCTGCGAGGATTAGGCACGCTCAGCTCTGCCAATAACTGTGTCCTTCATCTTCAATACCACCCCCCGCACACCAGACAAGCTAGAAATGAGCAGCACAAGTAGGAGAATCGGTATGTGACGAGTTGATGACACATTTCCTGAGATGCAGAAAAATGTGGGTCCTGGATCACCCAAATGTCAGTGAGCCACCTGAGTACATAGCAAAGAGGCCATCAGCAAGTGGTGTCTAACTGCCTTCACCTCCCAGGCTCTGCAAAATCCATCACACCACCCCGGGGTTTCCTTTTCTTCTTTGCCCAGGTGCAGCTAACAAGCCAGACACAACTGGCAACATCTGGGAGAACACACACACAGATGTTTCTCATTGACATCATAACCTTCCCCAGCCTTCACCAGCACGTGCCCACGCCCCAGGGTGGGCGCCCAGGTGGGAGACACACATTGGGTCCTCACAGTGCTCCCAAAGAGATGAACAAAGGTGAAGCTTTTTTGTTTCAGCTTAAGTTTCTTTCTTCCTTGAGATGTTCCAAACCTGGGGGCTGACCGGGATCACACCATACACAGCTTCCCCAGGCTCCTACACCCACAACATCTCTGTTACATGCGAGTAAGGCCAATGCAAGTTCTCTCTGCCCAGCTCTGCCTTGCTCTAATACAATCCTTCCCTGTTTCCACAGTTAACTCATTGTTTTCATTTTAAGAGGGGAAAATAACGAGATGGTGGGAACATTACTTCTGGCTAATAGAGACAGAGATCTGCAGACTTTCACAGCTTACTTTTTCCAGTATATCCTCCTCCTGATCCAAATATCATCATACTTATTTCAGTCCTGGACCAAATGTGGGACTGGACACAACACATTGGCCAAATTAAGACAGAAATAACTTGTAGCATTTTTCTACTTCACACTCTCTCTAACACCTCTTGCTGGCATTAAATTTCTGGTCTGCAGATGCCCTGCTTCCTGCACTACTGAATGTCCCAGCACCTTCAACACAGCTTCCCTGAACATGTTAGTCCCAAATCTCCAGTGAAGGCAGGCTGCCCATCACCTCCCCCTTCTGAAATCAAAACAGCTCTTTGAGAGCAACAATTTTGTGCACAAACCTAAATATGCAAAAAGGAAGGAGCAGCACAGAGGGCAGCAACCAGTCCCAAGGAGCAGAGCTGGCAGGAGCACTGCCAGCTGTCCTGTACAGGCTGCATGCTGTGCAAAGTGCAAATCTGAGGGCAAAGAAGCAGGGCTGTAAGAGTTTGACTGCCCATTCTCCCCTTCTCTCATCTAAGGGGCACCTCCTGATGTATGAATCCACTCAGGCTGGCAACTTTTTGATTGTAACCATTAAGTTCCTCTGCTCCTTTTCAGCACAGGGTTATCCAGGTCACTGATTGCTCCTTCATCTCCCCAGAAAAAAAAAAAAAAAAAAAAAAAAAAAAAAAAAAAAGTCAGTGGTCAAGCTGCCTCCTCAGGGAAGCTGAAGACAAGTGCTCAGGAGGTAAAAGCTGTCACCCTGGCTAAGGACTTTGCTACAGGTTTATCTCCCACCTCTATGCTGGAAGTATGAAGTGAGGCTGGTTTGCAATCAGAAGAATAAACAAGGGAAGGAAGCAAGTTTCTGCAGCCCCCTCGATGGTGCTGCAGAGTTTGGATCCCTCTGACCTGCACTGATATCCAACTCCCAGGCTTTCCACCCATCCACAGCCATCGCGAGACGGCTCTTGCGAGATTCCCCACGCTGCAAACACTGACAGGGAGACAAGGTTCCCTCCTGCCTGCACAGGCCAAAGGTTGGGCTGGGTGCGGGGCAGCTCTGCTGTAGCACAGCCAGGCCACCCTGATAAGGTTTTCACTCACCCAGCCAGAGGTGCAGCAGCCAGGGTGTCATTCACCCTCCTCCTCTCTCCCTCACAAACACCCTCACATCACCTCTGAACAGCACGGGAGCTCACGTGGGGCCTGCGGTAGGGAATTTTGTGGAGCATCCCCCGAACAGGAGTGACTCCTAAAGAAATCTTTAATACTGAAAGCCAGGTTGGAGAACAAGGCAGAGCTGTGATCTGGTACTGGGTCTCTTCCCATCCCTGCACAACTGCCAAAGCAAGCTCTCTGCAATGAGGGATGATTATCCTATACCTCCTGATAGCGAGGGATGCTACAGGACAGACAATTTCACATTCTAAATGGCTTTGCAAGTTGTTTCCTAAAGCGCAGAAAAACAATATAAAAATCAGATGAAAAGGTTGAGTCCTTTTTAATTAAAAATATCTTAATTTAAATCAAAAAACCCAGTAGAAAGAAATGGGGTCCTTCAAGGCAGTGCCCTTTTACTTGTTGCTCTGCTTACAAAACCAATTGCTTTTGGGGAGGCTGTCACAGGGACCCTTCACCCCAGCTGCTCTTTGATTTAGTTTCCATACAAGTGCCAGGAAGCATTCACCTGCCTCCCAAAGAACAATGCCATGCTTGGGGAGCCAGCCATGCCAGCCAGCCCAGCAGCTGCAGCTGGATGTGTCCTGCCAGCCTCACCCTGTCCAGGGCTGTGGCACTGCACATCTAGAAAGCCCAGGTAATGCTGAAGGATGGCACCTGAGAAAAAGCTCATGCGCAAAAGCTCTTGGGTCCTTCTAAATTGAAAACTTAATGTGGTTACTCTGGCAAGATATAGTTAAGATTCAGTGCTGCTGGGGGATACCAAGGACACAGATTCCAGCTCTTCCTTTTAGGGGTATCCAGAGACACTTGGTGGCTTCCTTTTCCCACTTCAGAGCAGCCCAGGATCCACAAGAAAAAGCACAAAACACATTCTTGCTCTGCAGTTCAGTGAGAAAGCTGTTCTCAGCCTGAAGTTAGCAAAAAATGAAGGTTTTAAAGCAATATTGATTAGAAACTATGTCCCAAGTGAGAAAGATGTTGAAAGTGTCCCACAGCTGAACTCCACAAGCAGTTTTGCTTTCAGCAGGACTCCCTCCCATGTTATCTGTGCTTAGAACAATAAATCTCTCCTTGCTTTGCTTCTCCCCAGCATTGTTTTTCCCCCCTCTTCTGTTGCTCAGGCCACTGCTGCAATTCAAGACACCAACAAATGGTCAAAGGAGAGAAGAAAGTGATGGCTAAGAAGAACTCTCAGATTTTCATGACCACCCTCCTGTTTTTAAAAGACAGAACAAAGATGAAACGGACAGAAACAGACAGCACCAAAAGTAACCAGCAGAAAAAGTACCCAGCAGTACTTTTTCAGCCAGAGCTTTTGTTGACTTGAGGGCTGGGTCAATCTGGCCAGCAAATACACAATACCTGACCAACAGCAGGAAAATAATTCAGTTGTAAAAAAACCTGAATTCATGGTGATAAATTTGTCCCAAATGTCTATCACCCGTGAGTTTCTATACTCAGGCCAGCAAAGCCAAGCAGGCAAACAGTGATGTTGCATGAAAGGGGAGAAAGACACATATACAGCTTACAGGTGTAGATTTACAAAGGTGCACACGCCCTTTTTCAGAGGATGCTGCAAAGGAATCCGATCCCATATTAAATTTCCCAAATAGAAATCCATTCTTTCTCAAGAATTTAAATTGCTCTGCATAGCTGAAAAATGTCCTGAAAAGTCTCCAAATCTGCTATTCCACCCTGAAGAAGAGAGGTGAAACATTCACAGGCTATCAGGCACATTGACATGATAGAAGACCACCAGTGACATAAACCAGAGGATAAAAATCATCACAATTTGCTATCAATGGCTGTTTTTCTTGGAATACGGTATTAAAAGGAAACAACTTCATTCCCACTATGAATTTGCATTAGAAATCCATAATAAAAATAAAGCTTAATATTATACAAATGGGTACAGTTCTCTATAGTGCTCTTGATGCAGATTAAGGTTAGACAGATTTTAGATGACAGTTATTTACCTCAGTCTAGCACCATGTATGCACAAAAAGAATTTATTTTATAGCTGCAGATATTAGCCAGAAAAAAGAGATGAGAGGAAATCTTACAGTCTCACGTAAAATATAATTATGTCTGTTTTCTATTCCTTGGAAGGCAAACAAAGAGAAAAAAATGAATCTGCTGCTAGCATTTAATGGGACTTGTCTAAATGGTATCAAACAAATAACAACCAGCAGCAATTCACTAACACCTTCGCTTCTATTTTTTTCATTGGGGAATTCCAGAAACATTCAGACCTTGTTGCCTTGAACACTTTCAGTCTTACAGAGCAGGATTGGGCCCATGCCTGAGTATGCCTCTTGTTTCCAAGACCTTCAAAATCTCAAGGAAAGGAAAATAAATCACAGAGGCACTAATGCTTATTCCCCCTCGCTTCTCCCAATTCCTTATGCAATCACCACCAATCAACCAGGAAACTGTTGCTAACTCTTGAATTTTGCAAGTTAGCAAGTAAAATAATAAAACAATGTTTTAACTGTCAGAGATCCTGGCTCGCAAAGTGCACTTTGGTCATTTCCTTTAATAACTGTAGTTTAGTAGTAATGATTTATAATAGTTCATAATATTCTACTAACTGTACTATATTAATAATACTAATACTTTGCCCTTGCCTAGCGTCTTCTGTCAGAAGATATCAAAGCGGCACGCTCCGCTGTGAGGGAGGTATCACTACTCCCGTGCTAGGGATCGGGAAACCGTGACTCCAAGCCATGCCCGAGGTCAGGATTCCCGATCCCCAGCACAGCACGGCAGCCACCAAGTCTGCCTGCGCTTCTCCTGCCGCAATCCTCTGACAGCAGTCGAGTCTGATCGATGGGGCTGAAGATTTAATGTGATTCATTCCTTCTCGAAAAGCAAGGTTTGGCCAGTGGTTTGGGGGCCGTGGTTTTGATGGGAAATACTGAGAAAGGTGGGGGGGTTTCCCTGCAATTGTACAGTAAGCACCCTCCTGCCAGCATCCAGGCACACAGGGCAGAAGAGGAGCGATAAATATTTACTGCGTCCATGCCCATCTCTCCGGCAGGAGATGGATAAATATAACATTTCTCTGTTGCTCAGCACTCCGAAGACAGTGGCTACACCAGCTCCCGGGGAGTCCAAAAAGGAAGAGAGGGGCCACGAGGCATCTGTGGCATGGCAGAGATGACATGAAGGCTGGCCGGATGGCAGCGGCTGCACGGGGAAACATTTTGGAGGAGAAAACAGCCCCAGCCCTCCCCCTCAAACGATCAATTAAAAGCCATCCTTCTGCCGAGAGCCGGCGAGGACAGCAAATGAGGGCTGCGAGGAGCAGCACCCGGCCGGGGTCTGCATGACAATTGATGGGAAGGGGAGGCCGGGGGAGGCAGCCCTATCCCTCCTCTCACCATGGTGATTAGGTATTCCAAGTGCGCCAGATAGCCCCAAATAACAGAAAGAGAAATATAAACTGGAGACCGGCAGATCCAAGGGAGGCCAGATGGCCCCGCAGCCGGCAGGGGCTGCTCCCATCCAGCCCTTCCCCACTTTTAACTGTTCAAACATTTCTTTATCCCGACAAGACAATTAAGCCGAACAGCACGGAAAGGAGTCTCGGCAACAGTTTGCAGAGGGAGAGGGAAGGTTGTTGCCAGAAAAGCAGGAAAAGGAGGTGATTGCTGTGTGCTCCAAGACCTCCGTGCAGCACACTTTACTCCACAAGGATGGTGTGTATTTGGTGGAGCAAGAGGGATGGATGCATGGCCGTCATCCCTGCTACTGCCCATCTGCCTGCCCAGCCCTTCCAAAATTCCACTGTTGCTTCTTCACTCCTACATCATGCAGGGCACTGCACAGCAGAAAGAAGCATTCCACTCAATTTATTTCATTATTTCACAAGCGGAGTTAAACTTGCGATTTCCCATGATTGTGGCTGAATGTGATTAGCAACAAAGCATCACTTCACATTAGAAACCCAATTTTACCAGTCTTGGAAGTGGTGCATCCCAGAGGGAAGAGCTGTGAGCAGTGGAAGTGTGGACATGTGCATTCCCTCTCCAATCCATTGTTCCGCCACAAAAAAAAGAAAACCTTCTTCTCCCCAGCACATGTACATAGACACACAGAGCTCTGTACATAGGTCATAACACAAATCCCAACACAGGTCTGAGCGGGTGGGTGACTGCACAGACAACCCTCGATCTGATTTCCAGAGCACCACATTATTCAGGAATTCATGCTGTGGTCATCATAGCCCTGACGTCCATCACCTGAAGTGCAATTTACATTTGATCAATAACAAACCAGTTGTTTCAAACGGAAAACTAACTCCATGCTAGAGATGTTCTTTAAAACCCCAAAGTGTAACAAAGATCTCACAAACACATCACACAACTTCTCTTGCAGACTAGAAATCAATTGCAGCACAAACTATGTCTAAGGTGAAATATTATTATCAAAAAGAATAATAATCAAAATTATGTTAATATAATCACTCCTACTACCCTCAGCAGACCTAAGGGATGAGCAAGGATCCCAGCCTGCTCCCAACTCAAATGTTCATGTCCTGGGCACAGCAGGAGCTGGGCAAGGGCTACCAGCAGGAGCAGGGAAACTGAGTCTTGGAGAGCCAGACCCTGGCCAGAGGATGGAAACTGAACCAGTGACCAGGATGTAGATCACCTTCACACCACTAGTCACAGACAACATGTGATGGAGACCTAGCAGCAGACAGTAATGGGAAACCTGTGGTCCCAGGGAGGCTGGGGGCACGGGCTGCCCCGCAGGGACAGCAGAGGTCTCTGCTCTGACAAGGTCCAGCTCTTTGCCAGGAGGTCCCAGCTTTGGCACCGACCTCTGCCTGTCACTTTGTGGGAAAGCAATGCTACAGGAACTGGGTACTATGATTGAAGGACACTGAGACAGGTTTTATTAGAAGTAAAAAAACAGGAATCTTTTTTTTTCCTCCTCTGATTTTAAAATAGGACTATAGATCTCTTTTGCAGAAAGGAACATGCCATTTATTTCCACTCCTTCTAGGAATCTCAATTATTGTACGCTTATTAAAGCAAACCCATAAAATATGTCTTCCAGTGCCTTTAACACATGCTTTACAAGAAGCTCCTGAACTCTAACAAATGGCATTATTTTTCTCAGTAAGCATCTAAGGGAATGAGCCCAGCCAGTACAAGGTATGCCTGCTTATCCCTGGAAAGGTTCCACTTTTCGACATGTTCCCTGTATACCCCATCACTATGGATGTCCTGAATACTTGCATTTTACAGCAAGAGACAATTTACCTAAATGCAGACATCTCAGCCCAATTTGCTGATTAACAGAGAGTGCAGTCCCACCCAAAAGCACCCCAAAGTTGTCCCTTTGTGGGAATGCAGGGTATGGGTCTAAGCATCATCCTGTTTTAAAAGTAAGGAAAGGTTTATGCAAAGGGCTGAGCAACTTCTGCTGCATGAACATATCTCTTACAGAGCCAGGTGCCAATCTGGAATACTCTGGAACATATCACAAATAATTTTACTGAATTCTGTGAATTTCTTCCACCGGTGAAAGCAGGCTGAAACTTTCCTCCCACGCTGCAGAGGACTAAATAAGCACCTTCCAAACACTCCTTGATGTGCAAATGTCTCACTTTGATTCTTGTTTTCTTGCAAAGTCTTCCGAGCAAAAACCTATTTTTCAGGGAAACTAAAACTCAGTAATTACATTTTATTTAAAAAAAAAAAAGAAAGAAAAGGGGGGGAGGGAGTTTCTCTAGAAAATCACCATTTAAGCTATGAGGTGAAACAAATATTTTAATGATCTACTCAAGAAAGGCTCCTGTACATAGTGGAATAGAAGACCACATAGGGCAATGATAGTAATTCAGCTTCCATGTAACACAAACCCTTTCAGCAATCTGAAAAATACACCAAACAGTGAAGCTCTGCAAACCTGAAAAGCACCCATTAGACATGGGAAGGTGTTGGTGATCTAAGAAAATTTTACCATTTTTCCTTGCAGTTGTAGAAAAGTCTCATTACATTTTTACCTTGAAGGTACAGCCACCTACCTGCTCCATAAGGAGCACAAGTAGGCAGCTTTTACAGAGGGTTATATATAACAGTTACACAAGGAATCCACAAAACTCCTCAGGGACAACAAACCCCTAAAGTACACATTTCTACAGAAACTTCAAAAATATATCTGCAAATGCTAATGCAGAAGAGGATCACCATGCTTATCTGCAAATTGCGATCTCTCAAATTCTTCACTTCAGAAGTTTCTCTTTTCTGATGGCCAGCATCAAAGACCACCAGGATCCTCTAAAAGCTCCACAACTTGCTCTCAGCCTTCAGCAAACACACCCATGCGTGTGGATGCACACACCAAATAATCTCGCTGTCTAAATGGAGCGAAGTTTCCATCGTGCAGCATCTATATGTGATGGGAATATGATACAGAGCCAACAGATATATTTAGTGTACATCATCCTGGCAGTTACAGAAAAATTTTAATGTTGATGAAGTATCAGGGATGTTGCATTTGCTCTGCTCTACCGTGCAGAAAAGCATCTCAAAGAAATTTAACATGATAACAAAAACAATACAACAAAACACCTTCCACTTCTGCCCAAGTTTTCCAAGCTGCCTGCGAAGTTTTTATTCCGCTTCTTTTCCCTGGCAAGTCCCCTGCCACGGCACTGGCAGCAGCACTGGCACTCGGTGTCAACCTGCCTGTGTCTGTGCAAAGCCCTGTCTGCTCCCAGAAGGAGCGGACCCGCGTTCGGCACACGCTCTTGGCAAAGGCAAGGCACGGCGATGGATGTGGATGCGTCTGTCTGTCCGCAGCTGTGCTCCATGTGGTCTAATTCATTTAACAGATTTACTTCTTTAAATGGGCTATCTGACAGGATTTTGCCAGCAAGATCCATAGCAGCTGATGCGCTCTAAATTCATTTAGCCAGCGGACCCTCTCCTCGGCCGCTATCTCTCGGAGTACTCCTTTGAGCAAGCTTCATTTTCCCAGCCAGGTTATATCGATAAGGGAAAGAGCATCAACAAAGATGTCTCTAAGCCTTGCCATCTCACCTGCCTCCCCCATGGATAATTATATTACCAGCTTCCACACATCCACATGCGCTCCCACCTACAGCCACTTTTCCTACGGACCCAAAAGGAGAGAGAGGAGATTCTGAACAATGAAAGGAGCTTACAGCACAAAAAGTAGCACGGTCGGGGGTGGATCAGAAGGAGAAGGGGGCGAGACGCGAGAGATCACACCGGTACTGCAAGAAATACACGGCTCCTGCCATCAGTGGGGATTGTCCTGCCCTCGCAAACGCCGACAATAAAAGACACACTTGCAGCATATTTCAGAACCAAAGAGCGATGGATTTAAAAGGCAGGTTGATTTTATGATGACTTTTATTGAAAAGGTACGCTGGGTTTAGGCAGATGTCTTTTAGCGCCGGTAAGTTAGCACAGTGCCTAATTCAAGGAGACAGCCTGAGGAAGCAGCGCCGACAGGGGAGAGAGAGCCACAACGTCTCTATTACTCTCCTTGGTATCATAAAGGGGAGAAGAAAAATCACATCTGAAAGGGAGAGGAAGCAACAGTGCAGCAGGTTTTTGTTTAAAAGAAAAAAAGTAATAATAAAAACAACAACAATAATAAAACTGTTTCCTATTAATAAAATTCAACAGAACAAAGGAGCCCATGTGAAAAGCAAACCACTCACTCCTTGATTACATGTCTGGGTTTACAGGAAAACTCTAATCATAAGTTAGTGCTCTTCCTTGGGGTACCACGCTCTGTTGTCCCCAGACCACTCCCCATCGTGGGTCACCTCCCAGCTCTGGAAGCCTGCCATTCATGAAGGACAGCTCTGCCCCTCTGTGTAGGCAACTCCACAAGGGACAAAGTGATAGGGGAACAAGGAGTTACAGTCATGAACAAGTGGACCGGGTTCCTTTAGTCCAATAACTGGCCTGCGAAAGAGCATATCATGTTTCAACAGGCACCAAAATGGGGGAAACACTCAGAGAAAGCACATGATGCAACAACTTATTGAATTGTAAAAACAATTTGTATTTGTCTTAAAGAAGGAGATCAGTGGCCAACAATATTCTAAAGTTATCAGAGAAAAAGGTACTTTTGTCCTAAGCTGAGGCATGAATCGTGACAGTCGGTAATGCATCTAAAAACGGTGTGCATGAAGAAAAGGTCAGAAAGAAACACCTGAAGAAGAAGGGGGGACATGCTTGCTGCAAGCTTTGGGGAAGTTCCAAACAGCTGCATCCCTGTTTACACATATACATGTACCAGCACCTACAGCCTCACACTGGTGAACTGGACAGATTTCTTCAAGGTCAACATCACCTCTCCAGCTATGCGCTGGAAGGCGAGTTTCCTTCAAGAGCACTTCACCTTAAAACCTGTCAATATCCTTTTGGAAGAACAAGGCAATATTGCATGGCTGAGCTCAGGAGGCAGGAAAGGCTGCTTTGCCCCTGCCTCCAACAAGTCTCACAGCACTGCGGGGCAATCACCTGTTGCGTATCTCAACAAGGCACAATTAAAGAACCACCAAGTCAGCATAGGTACTTACATCTGTCACTTCGGTCTTCAGGACTGGATGAGGTCTCACGGTCAGAAATGAGGCCAGAAACAGCAAATATCTTCTTCCCTGTATCATCAACTTTGAGGGAGCCAGGGGAGCTGGAGGGGAGCTGGGTGCCAAACTCGTACTCCTTCCCATCAGTGTCCGAGAAGCGCAGATGGGGTGAGTCAGTGTCATGGCAGTTTTTCAGGCGCTTGGCCGGCGTAAAGGCTGACTGGTAGCTCTCCCGGTCTTCAGTGGATGCAAAGGGGCGGAAAGCCCCGACGCCGCTGTGGTTCAACATACTGATCGGGGTGCAGTCCAGGTTGGGGGGTGCAAACTGGGGGTGAAGGTGAAGCAAGGATGGAGGAAAGTCACGGTTTGCAAACGCTCCTGGCACCCCGCCTTGGCGGTGATACATGGAGGCAAAAGTATATGAGCCATTGGTAAAGGGAATGTGCACGTCCTTATCTGCTGACACAGGGACCCCAAAAGGCCTCGGCTGCTGGCAGGGAATGGAAGCATCACGGCTGGCTTCAGCAGTGGAGGCGAGAACCATCAGTGCTGGGGAGGCCAGTGGGTTGGGGAGATAGGGTGAGTTCTCCATCTTGAATGCTGCCCGGTGTAAGTCCATCGGAGTCTCTTTCCTCAGCAGGATCACAAGCAGAACGATCTTCCCCGGAAGGAAAGCAAAGCGATGCCTAGGAATGGAGCGGGGAAAATTACTGGAGCATCATCACCCTTTGAACACTGCAAGGAAACAGAAAGGGAAAGAAAACACAACCAATTAGGTTTCTGCACTCATTTCTCTGGGATGCTCCAGCAGCAGAGTGGCCACATGTGTTACAAGCCACTGGCCGGAGATGCGCCACTGTTCTCATTCAAGAAAATCAATAGACAACTTCACACACTAGTGGAGTCAGCCCTGGCCCTCTAGGTTAAAGGGTATCATCCGCTGCAGATGAATGAAAGGCAAACCAAACGTAATAACATGCAGATTTAATAATGCACTAATCAAAAATATTCAGTCCAAAATTAACATAGTAACTCCAAATTATAAGTGGAATTTTATATGGCAAGTGGCACGTATACATAACCACAATAAACTGAAGAAAACCCCCACATACACACACCCTGTTATTTGCTTGGGGCTTGGGGGTGTAGAACCAACACAAAAATATCCATTGTACGCAGTTACCCAAATCAGACAGCACACAAGGTTATAACCGTACACGACGCTTGAGACGTACGTAACTGACAGGTATTTTCTCTCGCTCTCACAGTACATATGGGTGTGCTTGCACACACAGTACTCGATGATACCATCATACATATGTATGCACACCATTGGAACGTAGGAATGTGGCTGTCCCAGTGCATTTGTGTAACACACAGCCACGCGTGCACACGCGGTCCCTGAGAGCCAAAGTGTAGGAATGTGGCTGTCCCAGTGCGTTTGTGTAACACACAAACAGCCACGCGTGCACACGCGGTCCCTGAGAGCCAAAGGAGAAGAGACTTCCCCAGTAAAACGCCTGGCGTCTCTGACAATATTTAAAATCGTAATGGGTGCTTCTGCCATCTGATCTCTGCAAGCGTCTGCCTTGCGGGTCGGGGACAGGAGAGGATGGATCAGTAATTTTTGTTCCTAATGCACTCACTCTTAAGTAGATTTGTAAACTGCCCTGGATGTGCCATTAACATTTAGAGGAAAATGTTAACAAAATTTCTGCCTTGCATCTTGCTGAGCCTCCCAGGTCGGCTGAACCACCCACCCAGCCACGACCCCCTCCCAGGGTGAAAGAAGGGAAAATCCTTCTTTCTCTATCTCCCCCAGTTCGCAGTGCCTTTTTGTGTTGTTATTTTCTCCCCCAATCAATCTCATGCCTTTTCTTTTAAGCTTCCGCCGCCTGCCATTCAGGCCCCACAACCCAGCTTAAAATACAAGGACTGTAACTTTGAAACAATATACTAGCTGCTGGAGCTCAAAGGGCCAGAAAAATCATATAATAATAAAAAGCTGTTACAAATTGTGCCTCTTAAATCCAGAGGGTCAAACATCTCAAATAAAACTTAGTGAAAGAGTGTCTCCCTAATGGAGTGCCTTTTGTACTCCATGAATGAGGGAGCCTAGGTTAACAAAGTGTATGAAATCCAGTCTGGGGCTTTAATGCAGTTCAGTGATAGCATTTCCTCTCTCCCATCCTGTACCAGCCACTCCACTGACTGTTATGAATTGTGAAGATGAGTGGACATCATCTCTCTGCTTCCTCATTTGGCACTCATCCTTACAGACATCATTGCTAAATTACCAGATTATGTATCTCGCATTAACGGATTTGCTCTCTTCCAAATTTTAAATAACTTTCTCGTTGAGTTCTTGCCACAGACAGAGAGGGGGAGAGGAAGAGTGGGGGATGCCAAGGGCAGGCTGGTCAGCACTGCAGTCCTGGGTACACTTGCTCTGCTGCTTCACATGAGACTGATCAAAATGTGGAGGTCAGAAAACTGCAGCCACTGGCAAATTCAGAGGTTTTGGGGGCTTATATTACCATGTAAATATAAATATATAGATACATATACACAAACACACACACACAATTATATATTCAAAGAGATGCACGCAAATAAGCCACTGTTCTCAGAAATAAACGATCATTCACATGGAAGCAAAACTGAGCAATCACAGAAAAACACAGATTTCCAGGGGGGAAAAAAAGGCAACCACCTCTGCCTGCTTTTCTATTTTTACTTGTGCTTTCACACCATTACGTTAAATGTATTTCATAAATTAGTAATCTGGCCGCAACACTTGACACTCCTGTAGGATACTGTGAATCACTATGGCCGTTTATTCGTTTGCAAACTTCATTACACCAGGAATAAATCAACACATTACAATATCTCAGCCAGCCAAATTTAATTTTTTTCAGCTCCCACTTCCTTTTTCGTTCTCTCCTGCTCCCTTCTCGCCCAGCACCTCCCCACCCCCCAGCAACACGGACAGATTAGGCTGCGGCGGACCAGTCATTATGAAAATCTATCGTTAATACACTCCTAATGTCAAAATGTCATAGGTTTAAATACAGAACCCAAAAAAATAAGAAAACTAACTGACCTCCTTAATTAAAAAAATATGGATTGCAGGGTAATCAGCTGGAGGGAGCATTTGGGTGCTGGGAAGGCAGTGGGCACAGGTGGAGAGAGAAGCTGCTACTTTTCTGCCTCTATGCTGATTTTTTTTAATTTAGCACCTCGCGCAAATCCAGATTAAAATAACTCCAGCTATTGATCTGAGCAGTGGAATTGACATTAATTTTAGTTCACTTCTCACTTTGCAAAGGGATCAATAGGAAGTAATAACAGCTGACATCCCCGCTGAAAGGAGGAGAAAAGACGGGCTAGAGACAGAAATCGAAAAGCAACCAAATAAATCAGCAGCTACTTTTCCACGGCATCAGACAAACTCCAAACAGATTGCAAAAAGTCTTTGTTGAATTAACTAAACGAGGAGTAGAGGGAGGGAGGGTGGAGATCAATCTAGGAAGCTATATAAACTGTCTACCAAGTATGAAGGTTAGATGGACATACTGAAAACTAACTCTGATTTTTTTAGTGGTTTTTTTTAATGGCTACCTATATGCATACTTATTGGCTTTTAGAGCTACCCTTGTTTGAGGTGTACACAAATTACCTGTGTAATCGTGTATGTTCCTAATAATGAGGCTAAATATGCCACGACCCAAATTGTATCAAGAGCCTTTAGCTCTGAACCATAAAAAAAGAAAAAAAAATCACCACGAAACAAGTAGTAATCAGTTCTCTCTGGCTTAGTTTTGAATCCTCTGCTTACAAAGGTTGTAGCATGGTGCTGCATAAGTTAAAAGCAAAGTGTGATAAAAGTAGGAGAAGCCATGACAGAGCTGCATTTATCAGGCATCACAAACACCCACCAAGTGGAGAAAACAGCAGTGACCACTGGTTAGAAGTGTAAAACCCACTTGCTAATCAGCCTGCAAAGAAACGCGCTCATATGCAAGCACATGCACACCCCGTACAGAGCCAGCAGATCTGCAAATCTTTTACTAAATGTTACTCAGAGTTCCTATTACTAAATCACCTCTCTGCTATCGATTAAAATAAATAAAACACACCACTCTGGTTTCTACAACAGGTTGCATTTTTGTGGTCTCTCAACCATTTCCAAATGCCAGAGATTAAAGTAATGGGGCAAATTAACGTCTTTCTCCCTCCAGGAAAAAAAAAAAAAAAAAGTTTTCTTGGGGCCAAAAAATTAATTAATAAGCTGTAGGGGAGGAAAAAAGATTAAAACATTAGGAAATCCAGGAAAATTGATGATGCATGTAAATTAGGAAATACCCAGGAAAAAAAAATCCCAGTATCCATTTACATTAAAAAGTTTTTCCCCATAAATGTCAAGTAGGAATTTAGAAATATGCTCTGCACAGAAAAGCCAAAGATTATAAAACAAAATAATGCCAGCTGTTTGGGGATTTAAGTGCTCAAATGGATTATATATTTGAACCAAACTGGATTTCCTAATAATAAATAAAACAAATGCAAGCTAGAAAGCCAACAAAGGAAGGCTCTCATCAGTGGATTAAGATACAAAGGAAAAACAGTTAATTTTTTTTTTCCAACGCGTGAAATATGCCAACTGCAGCCGCACACCCGGACAGCTGCCGTGGAAACCGGTTCAAGGGGGAAAGGAAAAAAATTCGGAGCGCAGTGAGCGGAGGAGGCGGCGGCGGGGCCGGGAGGAGCGGCCCCGGTCCCGGTCCCGGTCCTGGATTGCCCCCCGCTTCTGTTCGGCTAGAAACTTCTTCTTCAAAAATTACAGAGGAAAAAAAAAATTAAACCCCTTTTTGTTTTAATTTAATATATATTTTTATTTTTTTTAGAAAAAAACCGGCGGGGTAAATCCCCCGGGCCTGGAGGGCGCTCCCGCGGCGGCGGCTGCCGGAGGGAGGAAGCGCCGGGGGCTTGAGAAGAGGAAAACAGAGAAAGAAGGAAAAAAAAATCCCAACCCACAGCCTACCCGTGGGTTTGCTGCCGCTTCGCCCCCGGCCCGCATTCCCGGCCCCGCTCCCGACTTGGCGAAATCCGAACGAAAACCGCGGGCGGCGCCGCTCCGGGGAAGCCCCGCTCGGCCGGGCAGCGCGGGCGGCGGGCGCGCCCCGGCCCCTCACGGCCCCTCACGGCCCCTCACGGCCCCCCACGGCCCCTCACGGCCCCTCACGGCCCCCCACGGGCGGCCAAGCGGGCTGGCACCCGCCCGCCGCCCCCGGTTTTTCTCTCCCGCCCGAGGAGATTGTTCAATAAACCCAAATAAAATAAAATCCGTCGGGGGTGAGCCCCGGGCTGGAGCCTACCAACATCGCCAAGCCCCGCCGCTCCGCGCTCCCCGCCGGCGCATTAAACAGGTGTTTGGCGGGGCCGGGGCTGAGGGCCCGGCCCGGCCCGGCCCGGCCCGGTTCGGCTCGGCTCGGCTCGCTCCCGCCCGGCCCCGCGGGTCCCGCCGGGAAGCGGCGATCGGGACGTAGCCGGGGCCGCTCCTCTCCTGCCGCCTCGGGAATTGCTCGCTCCCGGGGAGGGCAGCGGGAGGGGGCACCGCCAGCCCTGTCCGTACAGCCCGTTAAGTCGCCTTTCCACCCCTCCACTTTTTCTTCCTTTTTAAAACCCGAGTTACAAAGATCATCAAACGCGAAGATGCCCAGAGTTGTTTGGATTTATTGCAACAATCACTTACCATACACATTTCCTGTGTGGAAGGATAAGCATTCAATACAACTCTTTAAGTAGACAGTTCCTAATGATTTCATTGTGGTCAACCAGATGGTTTTTATGTATTTAGATCTGAAGGTGAAGAATTATTTTCCATGCTTCCAACCTATTTACAGACTTCCCTGGTCTAGAGCTGGGGTTGTTGGTTAAAAGAAAGAAAATCCTGCAATTTCTCGATCGCATCGCTGGATGATCCAGAAAGTTTTCTAAAGAACCTAAAGCAAAAACAGGGATAATTCCTTTCACCTCTTCTGGCTTTCCAAGCTACGCCATTCATATGTGGAGTAATTTTAGCTCATTCGTTGAATAACGCTGCCAATTTAAACCGCCTCTCTACCTTTGTTTTATCGGCAATAATACAACCAGAACAACACCGCATGTGAGATCCAGGCACTTGGTTCCTACCTGGAAGCAGCCAGGGGCAAGGGCGGCAATCTTTTAGAGATGAAGGACCCGAAGAGGGGCGAGGATGTTGGACGAACTTCAGCCGCGTTCAAAATTAAGCTAAGTGCGACTTAACAACGAGTGGTCAAAAAAAAAAAAAAAAAATATCGGTCTTTGAGCGGGGATCGCGCATTTTGGGGACAACTTAAAAGTAAAGTTCACCCGGGGACTGCGCGATCGCAAAAATGAAAGCTTCGCAGTAAATAAAATGACTGTCTGGGCAGTGTTGCTTGAACGCACAGAAACCCTGGGGGGTGTTTTGGGTTTTGGTTGGTTATTGTATTTTGTATTTTTTTTCTCCCCGATACTTTTATTGCAAAATAAAATACTAAGTTTGTATATTTCAAAGGGAAAACCTCCCCCACAAACAAACAAACAAACAAAAAAAATCCCAAACCAACAAACCCCTGGGTGGGTGCGTGGATCTGTTTATTTCCTGTGAAAAAAGTTTTTGTTTTGCAGCTGCTGTGAAATGAAATTGTCGCTGCCCAGAGCGACCGCGGAGGGAGCGAGCGCCGGGAGCAGCGGAGGGAGGCGAGGAAATAACTGCCCGGCTTGCCCCACCGAAAAATACAGAAGAAAAAAGAAAAAAAAAAGAGTTTAAAAAATGCTGTCTATTTGGGAGCGAGGGATCCGTGCCGGTCTCCGGGTCCGGCCGGGCTCCCCCTCGCCGTGCGCGGTCCCCAGCCGGGCTGCCGCGGCGGTCCCCGGCACCTGATCCCCCTGGTGGCTACCGGTCCCCCTCGGAAAGCCACCGGGGGGGGAGGATCCGGGCAGCTCGGGGCTCGCCGAGGGTGCGGGGGGGGCCCCCTTTTATCTGCCTTTCCCCTCGGCATTACCATGCCGATCCCCACCCACCCGGCCCTCCCCGCGGCCGGCGCGGCTCCCTGCCGCCGCCGAGCTGCCCGGCTTCCCCGGCGCTGGGGAGGGAGACGGAGGAAGAGGGAAAGGGCGCGGGGGCTGGGATAGAGGTGGAGGGTGGGGGGGGGTTGAAACTTGCCCTGCAAAGTTTGCGTGTGGCCGGGCGGGCGCGGTGGCCGGTACTCACGGTGCGGCTGGCGGCGGGCGCTGCGCGGAGCCGGCGGCGTGCGGGGAGCGGGGCAGTCCCGGGCGAGCTGGCCCCGCTGCCCGCCCGCCGCTCGCATGTAGCAGCGCGGGAGGCGGCGGGGGTGCGAGGGAAGGAGCAGTGCTGCCTCTCAGTGCCGGCTCTCATCAGTGAATGAGCCTCCACTCTCCGAGGGGCTCCCGCCGCACACACACACGCACACACGCGCGCACACACACACACGCACACCAACACTCTCACACACACGGAGCCGGGCTGAGCACTGCATACATTAGGGCACTCGGGCAGTATGGGAAATGCAGTCCAGGACCGGCGCCCACCCGCCGGCTGCCCGCCAGCCGTGGTCCCCGGAGTTGCCCAAAGGGAGCGTCGGGAGCTGCTCCTCTCCCAGGGGCGCCGCTTCTCCTCCCAGCCCCGCCGTGCTGCTTTCGCCCACCCGCCTGGCACCGGTCATATTTTCCACCGTGCAGCTCCCTCTCAAATTGCAACGGGACGCTGCTGGGCCCCCCGGGCGGCAGCTTCCCTGCTTCGGGGCAGCCCCGTACCCTCCCGGCCCTGAGGCGGCCGACCCCCCTCGGGATGCCCGTGGGGACGCAACCCTCCCTCACGTACCCTGCGGCATCTTCTGGCATGGGATGGGCATGATTTCCAGGGGTGGGCATCATCCCCAAACTTGCCTTAGCCACAGCAGAGCCAGAGAGCAAATTAGGGACTTAACACTCCCAGTGTTTCCCAACTGCGGCACGCACGCACGCACGGCACTCACACTGTTATTTTAATGTTTCCTGGATGCACGTCGCAGCTCTGCACAAATCCTTCTGCACACACGCTCCACCTCGGCCACAGGCAACTTCCCTGCCAATCCTAGGAGTGTCCCGAGCAAAAACTGCCTGTCATAGGAAAGGGGAGAGCCAGTTTTAGATGGGGACTCAAAAGAAACACTTGTCTTGCTGTTTCTTGTGAAGTACACCAAACATTGATCCAAGAGACATTTATTTTGCTCAAGAGCAAAATATTTTGTGTTTTTTCTTCAACTGCTAAATAATTCCAAGTTGTTCTTAAAAATAGTATGGGCAGTATTTTATGGTTCTTCTCTAACTCTGCACTGGCGTTCTCAAAATATGATTGTGCTATGTGACATACACTGAAAAAAGAAGTCCTCTCCGTCAGCATCATCAACCACTTGGGCTGTATTCTGTGTATGACAGCAAGAGGGATCACATGCTTGTGTCATCCAACAACTTTTGTGTAAGCAGTGACTCACCACTAAAGTATATGGGCTGGCTTTACCTGTTAGTCCAGGATCACTGAATGTACCAGCCCCTATAAAAATGTCTACAGGCACAACATGAAGCGTGTCCTCAGGCCCTGACTGACTGCAGATCGTGATGGTTTGCTTCTTGCTGCACTGAAACTCAGCCATCCTTCCTGCAGCATTTCAGAGACAGGTCTAATACAGAGTGCTTGCATGGCTTTTGAATTATAAAATCTTTGGAAATGTTAATAATAGTAATAATAATAACAACAACAATAAGCCACTCCCCTATTTTCACTCTTAATTTCAAAATAAAGCAATGTGCATTTCAAGCTTCTGAACTCAGGAAGAAAGCACCGGGGTGAAGGAGCTTCATGTACTTTCTTGACACAACCACCAGAAGCCCTGTTCCCTGCTCTCACCTGCAGCTCAGCCACTCAGAGGCTGATGATACCCACCAAAAAGAGCCTGCCTCCCTCCAAGGCATCCGCTCTGCTGCTTTCCTGCACACCATGTGCAAGAGCAAGGAGGATGGCAGAGCAGGCAGCAAGCGCTGCTTTCTCCCATGGATCAGTCATGGCACAATGGTAAACGTGGGTTCAGATTCCAGAACTCCTTTTCTGCTTTGTGTAAAAACTGGCATTTGGATAGTCCAGGTAAAAGTCTCTCACAAATTGGAGCAAACATTATTGTACATGCATTTTGCTCACCAAGAACACCTTGTAGTTACGCTCTGATTGACCAAAGTTACAATTTTTTTGCACTGGTGATTTCAAACACCTCTCTGGAAACAGCTGCCCCACAGGCTGTGCACAGAGACACGTCTCAACACCTGAGTCCTGCCATTTTGTCTGGGGACCCTGAATTGGTTGGCACCACACACGTTTCCAAGGAACTCATCCTGCAGTGTGATTCTCACCAAAAGCATCAACAGTTCAGGATTTCAGTAAATATTCCACAGGGTAGTGTAGATGAACCACATTTTAAATAACATCAGAGTTTGACACACTTCAGGAAGCCACATTAAAAACCATCCCTTATCTCCCAGGGATCCTGGAGAAAACATTCAGTCACAGCCAGCTTGTGCTACAGCTTCACCATCAAAACTACAGAATTCCAGGGGAAAGAAAGTGCTCTTATTATAAATCTGCATTTTCAGTACTTACAACATCATGAAAAATGATCCCTCAGATTTAAACTTCTTTCTTTTGTTCTTAGCCAAAAAGCAATTTTTTTTTACTCTTTCAGTTTCTTAGTATGGAAAAAGGGATCTGAATCCTGCGCCAGTGTCCAATTTATGCTAGCTGAGAACCAAGCTCCGTGTTTTGAGGCTTGGAAAAAAAAGGCAGCTTTATTTAACTTTATGTTACTGCATCGTCACACACAAACTTAATACAGCTTGGATTCAGGAAACAAATCTGGCATTTAGCTAGCTTCTGTGAGCAATGTCTTCAGAGGAAAATAAGAAGATACACTCAAGTTATTTATATTTGTAATTACCATTAATCTGTATTACTAATGAGGATTTTGATCCTGAAAATGGATCCATAAACATGGACTCCTGCACCACTATGGAGCTGTGATATGCACAGAGGCCCATAGGAAAATTTTCCACTGAAATATATATGCTACACTGATTATTTGGACCTTAAAATAACTTTGAACATCTGATTTAACTTTTACTGTATTGCTCATCTCTAAGAGTAATAGGGTACACCTCCAGTTGTGGGGTTTTTTTCCACTTAATATTAAAACAAAATTTGAGGCTATCACAGTGCTGTCCCTTCACATTGCAAACACTGTTCTAAATACTGAAGTCTAAATTAATATATACAATCCTGAACCTACAGGGTTGATTGGATGCACTTAACTTTATGCATACAGATTTCAATAGGATTACTAATAATACATAAAATCAAGTACACACGTAAATTCCACCATGAATAGTGCCTTGACTAGAAGTCTGCTGTATTCTTACAGTACCAATGCACACTCTTAAAACAAGAGACCCCCTCACCCATCATTATCTCCTCTAGCTGCTATTGTATAAAATGAGAATGAAAATGTGATAAGCTGTAGCAGCAACTGCAGAAAGCAACGGGCAGACAGTGTTGCATGTCCGCCTGCAGCACACTGGGGTCCTGTGACAGGGCGTTGCATTTGTTGGGAGCTGCCCCGCTGTGTGCCCTATTCGGTCCCCCGAAAAGTGACACCCCAAGAAGGTGCTGAAATTCTCCAGTTATGGAACCACATCCTGAAGCCACTGGCACCATCACCAGCCACAGCTAGACCCAGACCATTCCTTTCATCCCTTCATCTGCAGTATGGGTGGAAGGTGGAAAGACGAATTACTTAAACTAATTAAAAGGAAACTTTTTCTGGCAATTACTCTCGGAGGCGGCAGTCGCTCCCCGCGGGCTCTGGGTGGCTGGCTGCCGTGTGTAATGTCCATGCCCTCTGCTGGCTACAGCCAGCGCGTCTCAGCTGCGTGCCACCGCCGCCCTGCCCTCGCCGCGGCGACAGCGGCCACTCCGGCAGGAGGTGCTGGCCGGGCTGCCGGTGCCAGAAGTCCCTGCTGTCCAAATGATTTTATCCCCTGGTTTTGTCAGAGCTGTGGCCCTGGTTTAAGCGTCCCTAAGCTGGTGGCTACGCTCCAGGAGGACAGGAGCTTGGAGGCTCTGCAGTTAGCCGTGTCTCACTCTGATGCTATTAGCAAGGACATCTGAGATGAAGCTTGACCTATGAGTTTGGGAGCATTATTGTGGTCTTAGCAGCTGATCTGGGCTTTACTCTAGTGGTTGGTGTAAGGATTGTCCCAGAGCTCAGGAGAGCTAATATGGGATCTCTTCATCTTCTGAGCCATCTGTGGCTGCCCTCTGCCAGAGCCCTCTCTCTTCATAGGAAGAATCTGGCAGAGGCAGGGCTGAAATCATCCTATCTGCCAGAAAATTGAAATTTAGAGCTGGCGCACTCTCAGTGACTAGTCTTCCCAGAATGAGAAAACAGTCCCTTAAATGACTTGTTGACTCATATGACTAGTAGCAAGAAAATTTTCTTCAGCCTACAAAAATTTTCTGAGAGATAAACTAATTTTCTTCTTCTTAATCATCATCATCTTCATCACCCTTATCATTATCAGCATCACTACCATTGCCATCACCTAGGTCTTTTCCAAAGTCTGCTGACTAACACAGAAGAACCTCTTGGTTTTGCTTTTCATAACACACTGCAAGATCCCAGCATAATTTTAAACATTGCTCACCACTGAATCTCTACAGCAGAATGGAGACCCCACCTGGGATTTTGCAAACAAGTACTATGTATTCTTTATACATCATTGTCCTGCAATATCATTTCCTATACAACCTTCCCCTTGGAAAATTCCTTCTCCAAAAAAAAAAAGAGGCTGTACAATGAATGGCTGATGTTGGACAAGTATCAACTGTTTTAGGAAGACTGCTCTTATGTGAACATCAACCACATTTTCATTTCTGCAGCTGAAGCCTAACACAGCTAGAGCCCTAAAAGAGGCACTTCTGGGACATAGGCTCTTGAGGAAAGTTCTCTCCAAAACTCTGATAGCCACAGTGTGTGATTTGAGCACATGCATGCAGCAACACCCTTTTCTATCAACTGTTTCTAAAATTTGATTACAGCACTGGACACTTGTTTTCTGTACAAGCATCCACTCTTTTTTTTTAATCCCTCTCTGAGCAATATCCTGTTGCTAGGAGTTCCACAGGCTAATGGTGTGGAAAAATATTTCCCTGTGAGAAGAGCTACACCTGTCCAACCCCCCTTCTGTGCACCATCCATCACGCTGACAGCATAGGTAACTTGCCCGGGATCATGTCAAAGCGTGAAATAGCTATAAAGGCAACGCATATGTGTTTGTCATTTTTATCATTAATGGGATCAAGCAAAACTAAGGCAGAGCTATTGAACTGTGCCACAGAAGCCAGGGGAAGCTGGAGCCATGTCCGAGAGCAGTTCAGAGTGGTGGCTCCTGCTTTGGCCCACAGAAAGTGCACGGGGCGAGCAACACTTTGATCTTCTTATTTATTTGTGTTTGATGTGCCTGTAATGCAGGAAAAATGTTGGGTTTGTTTTTGGGGCCCAAACAAGCTGCATAGCCTGGGGCAGGGGAGCACTACCTCTACAGCCTGGACCTTTGGCTCCAGGCTCCTCCTCCTCCCTTCCCAGTTCAGCGGGGAAGCCCAATTCAGCATAGGATGGGAAAAAATACCCACCTCCCCTTTTAGCCAGGCAAGCAAACCTGAGCAGGACAGATCTAGTGAGCTTTTAAGGCAGCTCTCTGGTGTGATTAGTTAGAGCTTAACATGAGATAAAATCAATTGGAAACTTGTGTGAGTTAGGGCTGCTCTCATCAGTCAGAGTTTGCAGCAGCCAAGTGCAGCATGATTGTTATTAATATCTACTACAGGTGTATAAGCTGAAATGGGGCCTTACAGTAAAAAGGAAGACAAGTTGCTCCTTCCCAAGAACATACAGATTGTGCATGTAATTCAGGGCCATGCTGAGCATCCTGCACATCTGTAGTGGTGGGAACTACCTGTTCTTAGGAGAAAATACACTGATGTCTTATATGCATGTGCATTTTCTCATGATACTGCATAACAGACAAGGATGTTGTTTAGGAGTTTAAAGTGCTGAGTATTACGATGTTTGTGGTCCATCCCAGGAGCTGCATTAGATGTGAGGCAGCCCACACACCACTGGTGACTTCAATCCTATGCTTTGTGCCTGCCTTCTTTCAAAGGAAAAATGCTTTCTGCCAAAGCAGTAAGTAATTCTGTATGAGGCTGGACCTCAGCATCAGCTGTAGTGCTCACTACTGTGACTGCTGTGATAATTCCCATGCTGTCACATGAATGGGATTGCACCATAAACTCACACACCTTAGCCGTGCTGATGGCCAGGCCTACATAATGGCCCAATGCATTGGTGCTAATGATCCAGTGTTTATGGTGGCCCACAGCACTGTTGTCATGCCAACGAGATGGTATTCCTCTCTAGAAAAAATAATAATAACCAAATAAATAAATACTTTCTTTCTCTAGACTGATCTGTCTGTTTAATAGGAGTTGGGGATTAAAGCTGAAGGGAGAAAAATCCCAGCTGAAATACAAACCAGTCTCTGTTCAGATGAGAGCAGAGCAAAACATCTTTCTCCCTCTCCATCCCCTCTGCGCTGTGCAGGACACTCTGTGTAAAGCTTTCTTCTCTAGCAAAGCAAACCCCTCCTGTGGCAGGATGAGGGAGCAGGAATTTCTGCCTAACCAATCTCTCCCTAGGAATTTGGGTCAGGCGTGGGACTTCCATGCTGAACGCCCCTATCCTGGTCCCATGGCAGTGTGGCCCCAGCAGGCACACGGCACGAGGAAAGCCTATCCCTATGGCTGCCACGCTGCCCACGAGCACCCAACCTGCCTAACCTGCCTTGCACTCTGCCCAGCACAGGTGGTGCCCCAGCAGAGCTCAGCTCTGAGGCACCCGTCAGGGAACTCGCAGCAGGGGGGTGAAGATGCCACAGACCCAACCGAGCGTCGCTCCTCAGGGTCACCCCTTCCCTCTCTGAGAGGCTGATGTGCTCCAGAGCTTCAGCTCTTCCTTACCTCAGTCACCAAACCTGACTCCAGAGCCCATTTTCACAATCTCTTCTTAAAATTTTGGATGGTTTTTTTAAAATTTCACACAGAAATAAACTGCTGCTGAATTCCAGGACTTGGTGCCTGGCTGTCACTATTCCTCTCCCAGGAAATTGCCCATCTTCCTCTGAGAAATATCTATCTTCTTTCTACCACTCTTTCTCACAAGTCACTTCTCACTTGCATTTCCTATTCTGTTTTCTTGCCCCTCTCTTGTCCTTTAATCCAGCTCACATTACTCTAGCAGTAAATTATTTAAAGCAGGCAAATACGTGCAACAAGCCAGCTTTCTGTCAGACACGAGCCTGTTCAGAAACTGATACACTCAAAATTTCTTTATCTTGGCCCAGCTTTATCTTGAGCTAGCCTTTTCCACCATCCAGTTCAAATGCCTCATATCCCATCACTCCCATCACACAGTCCCAGTGCCCTACAAATCATGGCCCTTCAGATTCCTGCCTTGATTTTTGGAGGAACACCTTATTGCTTCTGCAGTTTTCCTCCAGACTCAACCCCTCCATGGGATCAATAAGGTAGAACTTACTGTAATCCAGAAAATTATTCAGATAACAAAAATAGCTTGAATTTTAAGAGCAAATAACAGCAAATAAACTTGGAAGAGGCACAAGCCCTTACAGCACAGGTTGGACCAGCAGCTGCCGTGAAGAGGAACCTGGCACAGGGAATGTCTTGTAGAGTTTCTCACCTCTGGCACCAGGGGTAAGAAGACATGGATTAGTTGAACTTTAGGTCTGGTCCATCTCCACATTCCTGCATTTTTGACTGTAGTCAAAATTCAAAAATGTGATGGCAACACCCCAAATTGGGCATCTCACAGCTGAGAGCCTTCACCTGCACTCACCATGTCAGCCACTTCCCTTTGTTAGCAGTGAGACAGTGAGTTGGGTAAGGCAAATGCCCAAATTCCCAGGTGCCTGCAATGCATCATGTATATCCAGTCAGGCTGTGTGTAGTAATTTATCCCTGTTGTATGTGAAATATGTGAAAGGTCACTTCTTCCAGTCCTGAGTTCTAGGCTGGTTTTCAGGAGATTCCTTTGCTTCCACCCTTCTCGCAGTTCATCAAGCCACCCATGCACAGCACTGTTCTCCCTCCACAGGCTGTGACAGTGAGAGATAATGGTAAAGTTTGACCAAGGGCTGTTAAACAGACCTGACAATTTGTATGCTTTTGTAGGAAATCTTGAACTTCAGTAGCATCTAGGTCTTTCTCCCAGTTATGTTCTTGAAGCTGTCACATTTGAATTGTCCTGGAGATGTTCAGCGTCTCTCTCTTATGTCTTCAGAGCGTGTGGGTGGTTGACCCTGTTGAGTAATGTCATCCCATTAGACAGAAACACATGTTCATTGAGATAAGGATGAGCTGTCTCCCATAAGGTTTGGAATCAGATCTCAGCTGGTCTTTCTGTTACACATCCAACTGGCATGATTCTTCCCTCCACTGAAATCCTGCAGGGATATATTTCAGTGGGCTAATTATAAATTCCTTCTGTCTTGCAATAGCTGGATACAGCATGCCTGGTGGCATGAACCTCCCCTCCTTCATTCGTGTTGTGCACCTCTCTTGCTGCAGGCAAAAGTAATTTCCCCAGCCTGGAAATGTGATTTAATTTGACCTTGTTCACACAGGTTCTGCATCTTTTACATTCCCACCCCCAATGATAAAACAGGATCAGAGGAAATTGCAATGATTCACAGTGATGCTCTGCCTCAGCCTCCAATTCTTCTTGTTCCTTCCTCTCACTGCCATCTCTGCTCTGCCTACCCATTACAGCTACAGGGTACTTCTGACTGTAGGTGGAGGATGTAAGAAGGATGTAAAGATGTGAAACCAGACGCTTGTGTCATATCTCCTCTGCCAGGAGAGGCAAATTGCGTGTCCGTCCTTATGAGACATTCCAAGAGTGAAAAGAAAAGAAATGGAGAGTGAGAGCGAAGAGGGAATATTAGCAGAAACAAGGGGAGTGCTCTAGCACTCTGTTTGTCAACTGTTTCTGTAGCAGGTCCTTACTAGCAGTCCCTGCCTGCCTGGATCCACTCCTTCAGCCATCCTCTGCCTGTCCCAAGGCTGCTGTGCTAAACTGCACAGTTCTACTCTCCAGTGGCTGCTGTCCCCAGTCTCCCCACTTACTCTTCCTTGAGATGGTAAGAATAAATTGTCCAAGTTAAATACCTCAGCCCTGGACTCCTAGTGGTCCTGTTTAGAGGAACTTCTATGGAAATCCTTGTGCTCCCCCTGTGTAGGTTCAGAAGGTCCTGTTTGTGGGATTCTCTCTCCCCTGTCTGGTATCTGATGCTTAGCAGTGAGATGTAATGGTGAGCTTCTCTAGAAGACAGTCTCTCTTGTTGTACCAGAGGAGTGTTAATAATACACTTGCTACTTTGCAGAATCCCAAAGCATACAAGATGGTTGGAGAGGCACATGCTGGCTGTGCAGGGACTGCCTCCACCAGTAAACTGGGGGACAGTAAGCCTTTTTACACCAGCTCACAGAAGCTGTAAGCCATGACAAGAAACTAGCTATCCAAAGCAATAAGCTGCTGAGCATTAGGGAAGCATGCTTACAGGATTTTTCCAGTAATAGGGATGGCATCAATTGTCAGCAAAGCAGACAATCTGGCTGCATGTGTCATTCAGGCTTGTTAATGCTCACCTGCTGGCTTTCCCTTTTGTGCTGAACTGTTACCAGAGCCCTGGGAAACCTGCTGGGTCCAGTGCCAAATTGTGCGGATCCTTTCCCTCCAAATGCAGATTTTTGTCTCATTTTAGGTGTGTAGGACTGTTATTCTTCCAGGAAGTTTCTGAAGGGGATGAGAGATGTTTGAGATCCTTTAAGAGATCAGGGCTATATTTAATATTGCAGTAGCTTTATCTAGAGAAGCTCATACTGGCTCTTTCTGTTTATACCTCACTTCAGCAATTCACATCAAATGGATTATGGTCTAAACAGGTAATTTCTAACTAGGTTAATTTCCCTAGGTTGTAGTGGGGTATCTTGGGCCCGACAGGAAGGACCACAAATGGTCTCTGAACTGCTGGTAGCTGAAAGTGTTGAATATTGAGCTTTTGCACTAAGAAGAGACTGGGAAGGGGCAGGATGGAGGAGAAGGAGGGTTATGTCCTCTCATCAGCACTCTGTGAAGCTGGGAAACAGCTGTCAGAGCTGGACACTACAGTGGGTAAACGACAAAGCACTCGCATGTTTTGCACCCAGTTGGTACAGACTGATAAAGAGTAGTAGGAATTTGACCTGGAGTGAGTTCCTCCAGGGTGCAGACCCTAAGAACCCAAAGGTTCAATTGTGAGCATGTGGTGGGTTGTCTGCATGTTGATGGGCTGACCAGTGAATCAGTCCAGGGCATGGAGCACTTTTGTTGCTCTCCATCATCTCTATCAACCAAAGAAAGATGCCTTGTTCCCTGGAGCTACCAAAATGATGCCTTGTACCTCTCACATGAAGAAAAAGGTCCACACAGAGCAGCCTGGTCTAAAAACCCACAGACTGACTTTAAGAAGTGGCAGCAGGTGCTCATTCACAGTGAACTGGATGTTTGCAGG
The DNA here is from genome assembly GCF_017590055.1 of Onychostruthus taczanowskii. Lineage (NCBI taxonomy): Eukaryota > Metazoa > Chordata > Aves > Passeriformes > Passeridae > Onychostruthus > Onychostruthus taczanowskii. The sequence continues at coordinate 8,843,765 of NW_024504786.1, forward strand.
GCACAGTGCAAGACTCAGTGAGATCCAAGCACTGCCCACTGCCGAGTAATGCTGTTGTGAGTAAGAGACTCATATAAGCCATCCATGGTTTCTATTCATTTTTTGCTACCCCCTCAGGCAGATTGTGTGAGGCTGAGCAAGTTGCTTGCTCTCTTTGTCTGCAACTAAACTTATCTTCATTATTGCATGTTTTGGCTCACTTTCACTCTCTTCTACCGTGAGGAGTTTGCTTCCAACCCTGATCTTCAAGCAGGGATGAGCATGCTGATGCTCCTTCCATCCTCTCACAGTCTCATGTCTATTTAAACTGTAATGTTTTAGGAGCAGGGACATTAACCCTCATCTGGATTAGCATTGCTCTAATGTAAATAATATTAGTCACATTATAGATGTTTCTGTAATTAGAGTTCCTGTTTCTATAGGCATTTAAACACCCCGTCTCCTCATTTGACAGTTATGTTATTTGATTTGTGTTCTCCTGATGTGGAGATCAGTACAGAAACCCTTTTATCTCTTCTGATGAGCAGGTTTAGACTATGATTGGATTTGATTTTTTTAGAACTGTGTGTAGGGAGGAGCCCACAGATACCAGGTATGATGTGTGTAAGGTGGGATACAGCCAGAGAATTTAAATGGAGGTTAAATAACATGACAAGAAGCAGGGCTTTAATCAGTAGGGTTTTTTCAAGGAGCATGAGGTAAGGACAAACCTTTTCAAAAGGAGGGGGGGGGGGAAAAAGAGCTGGCCTAGTTGGCAAACCCTTGGAAAAATTGGCCTCCCTGTCTCCATTTGCCTGCATTTTAAGTGAGACACAACAGTATTTGCTGGTACTCTGAGGGAAGCCCACTCATGAAAAGGTTTACCAGAGATGATTTTATCAGAGAGGCTTGCCTCAGCAGATGGCTGTATGCTTTAAATTTAAACATAGAGACATAAATAGTAGGAAAGAAAAGAGGGTAATAAGAAAAATATTAAACTGCCCAGTGCAAATCCTTGGGGAACTTCTATTGCAATAACTGACCTCCCATACAGCACCATTTATTTCATACGCTGGCAGCTTTATAGGTGCTTGTACAGCTACAGACGAACACCAATTTGCCAGTGCAGTTTGTTTTGATAACTGTTGTTTTCAATAAATCTATATTAAAATCAAAGGGAAAATTAAATAGACTGAAGTCGGTGGCACTAGAGATAAGGTAGCACATTACTACGCTGGCCTCTTCAGCTGGAGGAGCTTTCCCAACCATCCAGCGTGGGTCACAGGTGTGACAGATTTCAGTGGTCCCAGCTGTACTTTCTGATGGCAGCCAATGTGAGTGAGAACTCTGGAGGGGGAAAGGAATTTTGATATTTCCAAGGTCGGTTACTTTCAGGGCTGTAACAAAGGAGGAGGCTGGGGGAGGATGCACCACTCGCTTTCACAGGCTCTTTCTCTTGGGTTTCAAAGGAAAATTGCAAGCACACAGGTCAAGGTCTGCAGCCTTTGAACTCGATGCTGTGTCTCCCAGGACCCCTTAGGTGTTGCCACTCCTGTGTGACAATCCACACAGCTGGTACCTGTGGACTGAAGGCAGCAGGACAAACAGGATCTGTGAATGGTCCCCTGGCAAGCAGGATGTCTGCATCTCAGATTTTTCTGGACATGGCATGTCCTTCTCCTCTCTACCCCTGTCAGACTAGGTACCTCCTGAAGCATTAAGGGAAGTCCTGGTGGAAAAGAGGGAGGAGAGAAGAGAGAATAGAAATTCCAGGAGAGTGCTGGGAAGGAAGGAAAGAAGAAAGAAAGGAAGGAAGGAGTGAGCTAGGGGAAATGATGGGAGGAAGAGAGAGGCTGGAAAAGGAAAGAGGGTCTGCAAACACTGGAGACGAAAGACAAAGAGGCAGAAAATAGAATAAACAGAGGGGGAGATAGTGGGGAAATTAAAGCAGTGTAGGCAGAAGTATGTGAGAGCAAGGGTCTGTCTCCCAGAGCAGGCAGCAACCCTCTACTCCCCTCCCTTGTGAATTTAGTTATCCATTGGAGGTGTGTGTTCTGGAGATAAAGGTGAGACAGAAGTTTGGTGAAAGGAGTTGCTTTGGTCAGGAGTTTAGGAGCTCTGGACACTTGGAGTAGCAGGGGCTAAAGCTATCCAAGTAATCATTTAGTTTTCATTTAGTTTCAATGGGGCAGGTTAGAGGAATGTTGAATCCAGGAAGTTTTCCATAGCACAAAGCATTACAACTGAGTCCAAATAAACAGTGAACCTAAGAAATTTCTTTTTTTTTTTTTTTTTTTTTTTTTTTTTTTTTTTTTTTTTTTTTTTTTTTTTTTTTTCTAGTTCCCAGTTACTCCAATCAGTGTTTTCTGGTAGAAAATTGGTCTTTTTCTACCTGAACACACTGATTGGAGTAACTGGGAATATTTACTACAGTGTATTAACATTACCCAAGTTTTTGCTGAGAAATTATTTAAAATATTATTATGTAGGGATTCATCTTTTTTCTTTTCCCCCTCATCTCCTTCTGACAGTATTGTTTTATTCCTGTTCTAAATTTATACTCGATTTAGTCCAAGCATTTGGCCTGAAACATGGGATCTCTGAGCTGGGGGAAACCAAGTGCTCTCTGGGTAAAATATTTTTCCTTTGTGAAGTTTTGCTTTCCTGCCCACAGCAAAAAAACAAACCATGAGTGATAACAGGCTTGTGCCAGGCCCTTTGCCTGCCAGCCATCAGACCAAGAGCTAGTTCAGGTTTTTCAGGAGCAATCATGTTCCCTGGTGTTGTTCAGACTGTGCCAGGCACTTCTCCCCCTGCTCTAGTCTCTTATGTCCATCTTTTAAAGGCACATTTGAAAAATAATTGTTAAAAACCACTGTTGCCTCAGCTTAGGGCAGGGATCTTTGTTGTTCCTGATATTGAGTTTCACAAAGACATTTAGCTAGTTTAGTAGGAATCTTAAAAAAGGGTGGGGATTATGCCTGAAAATGTAATGTACGGCATGAGGAAAAGAAACATCATGGTGTAATGGATGGTCTGGGCTTCTAGAATGATGCAAAAATAAAACAAAAGAAAAGTGAAAAGAAATGCACTTTTTTATTTGGGAATATGTCATTAAACAACAACAAAAAATCCGAGCACTAAACTGTTTGTCCCAACTTAGGTCAAAAATCATATTTTTGAAACCTCAGAATTTCCCAAGGGACACAAATTCCTCTGTTATTAATTTTGGCCAGCTGTCTTCCATATGACTGCCCGTGAAAAGTATTTTATCTCAAGTTAAAATCCCACACATAAAAATGTCTCTCTACCTTCCAGCAGGTGTGCTTGTCCTATGGGAAGATTTGCTTTATCAGCAATGTGTTCCTCCAGGAGAAATGCTTAATTTTAGATGGTTTTTCCATTTACACTTAGAGTTCAAGACACTTGAGGAGCAGCTCAGTATTGGGTGGCCTGTGCAGGCGTCAGAACCCTTCCTTTACACACTGCAACCCTATTAGCTAAAATACTGGCAAAGACATTTTGGTGAAGAGTTTTTGGGTTTTTTTAACGTCACATTAAAAATGTTTAAAATGCTTAAAAATTTCTCATTTCACTGCTGTTGATGCCCTTACTTTGAAATACAGCTTTCCCATGACAACATAGCTGTAAAACACATTCAACTTTTTAATTTTTTTTCTTTTTTTTTTTTTTTTCCTTTTTCTTTTTTTACTAGTTTGCAGTGGAGTTTTGCTGTAGCTATTAAAATATAAAGAATAAACTGCACCCAATTGCACAATATTTTTTACCAGGGTTAAGCCTGAATTTCTTTGTGGATGGCATTGAAATATCAAGATTAAGTACACAGTGAGAGCGCAAGGGTTTTACAACATACAATAATGTAGAAAACCTTGTATTTCTTCAGCAAATTGACATCACCGTTCGCCCTCCTTTCTTTGTACTTCTTGGGTCTGATTTTTAGGAGCAAGAGTTGGAAAAGGCATGGTGGATGATTCAGTGCAGCTCCCTTGAACTGAAATCACGCTGGCACCAATGGGACATTTTACATTTACGTGGCTGGTTTCACGGTTCCCACCGCTCCTCTCGGAAGGTGATCCCACAGTTTAATGCATCATAGCCTCAGGAAATTTCTCCTGATGTTCAGCCTGTGTTTTCCTTTGGTCAAACATCTTGGGGAAATCCTTTGCTGGTGGGTCATTTTATTTTGTGTTTTGGTGCTGATGCCTTCCTGACAGATGCCGTTTTTCTGCTCATCCCAGGTGCAAAGTGGGAGCGAGGGGCAAAAGCTGTTTTCACTGGGACCCACACAAAGGGGAAGACCACTGATCTACAGCAACACAGTTGTTTGTTTGCTTTGCACTTCTCTGCATCCTCTTGCACTCGTGGTTAAAGTGGGATTTTTTGGAGGCAGGACCAGCCCGTCTGACTAGCTTTGTGTGCTCAGTCAACAGAAGGTCCAGCAGGGACCATTCTGACCATTGCACACAGCACAGACTAGAGAAATAAAATGCTCACATGCACCAAACCCCAGAAGTTTGCTCAAATCCAAGCAGATCTCCTATGGAGACATCCCATCCTGATGTGAAATGTCCAAGACTCCCTTGTCCTCTGTTAACACAGCCCACTCAATAGCCACTTTCTGATGTCCTGCAATGTTTTTCTAATGCACTTTATTTCCTAGCCTGCCAAAGGCTGTCCCTCTCACCTCTGTTTTAACTGGAAAAGGATTTCCACCCCACGGCCCTGATTCTGGCTGAATTAATGGTTTTTGAACTGAATCAGCACATTTGAAGTTAAAACAGATCCCCACTGAGTCTGTACATTTTTATTACTGTGCAAGGAGTGCTTAGGAAAATAAAAGGAATGAGAAAGCCCTGAGAGTAGACCACCCTGTTGAGGGGGGAAATGTAGAAATCAAGCATGTTTATATGAGTGATATTTATAGGGTCAAGTGACATATATTGTACGAGGCCTTGGAGCCCAGCTCAGGAATACCACATACCAGTCTGGGCACTCATGCTCAAGAAAATTTAATTGAAATTGAAGCAGGTGCAGAGGAGGTCTACTAAGATGGAGTGGGAAATGGAAAGATAAGATGCTAAGGAGACATGAGAAAAAATGGCTTGTTTAGGCCATCAAAGCAAAGATGGCAGAAATGACTGGGATCTGAGAGCTGCCTATGAATACACCAGGAGAGGGAAAGAAACCAACAAGCTAAATCAAAAGATCTTTTTTCCAGAATAAATTAAAGTAGCTATAATTACTTTTTTTTCCTGGGAATTAAAGGTTTTTCTATATATCAGGTAGAGAAAAGCTGAAGAAGCCTTCTACTTGGGTTAGCATGGACAAATAAAAAGACATATTTGAAGATGGAGGTTGATAAATTGGGATGTTGGAGGGGAAATTATATTAAAAGATGGAGGAGAATGGCTCAGTATCCCTGGGACTTCTTTCTTGACCAATATTCCTACCTGTGGATTGCTTTTATAATCTGGAATACTCTTTTGCCTTTTCTTTGCTAAGGACATCAGCACCTTTAAAATCTCCTGTCATTGTCATCCAAGAGCCCTGTGCTGCATCTGCAAAGCTCCGAGCCCCACAGAACTGCTGTTGCTCCCAAATTCATCAAGGGGGTCACTGTCAGACAATGAGACACACTTGCTCCCACGGGGTTTGAATGAGCTGCTTTCTTTCAAAACACCCTTTAATTGACAGCTAGAAATAGCTTTCCATGATGACAGGCTGTCATTAATATCATTCACCAGAATGATACCCCAGTGATAGTCTCTGTGTTTAGAGGAAAAGGGAGAGAGAAATCCTCTGCAAACAAATGTTTCAACAGAATACGTGAACTGAGCTGTGGTTTCAAGAATGACAACATGAATATAAAAATGTACATTGTGAATATTAGTATTCCCTTAAATATGTACTCACGTTGGTTAATGAGTCCCACCGGTGGCGTTAGTAACTGAAGGATTTGGGTTGGCACGTTATTAACTTGTTAAGTAGAAAACAGTGATACAAAACTACTTGTCATGTGTATTATAAGACGTTTAAAAGTTTCACTCAGCATAAGCAGCTGAACAGTATTAACAGAGCTGCCTTTAAAATGATCTGATGTTTCTTTGTGCCATAATAATGTAAAATCCAATTGCTTTAAAAGGACCTGTGCTCCATGGACCCTTGGGAGGGAAGCACTGGGAGAAGGGCTGGGGAATGTCCCTCCTTCTCTGTGCTGAGCCAGCAGCAGGCAGAGACCTGACAGTTGATCTTGGGTTAGGATAAGCTCAGCCCTGTCTTACACAGAGGATCCTTTGCAGCTGCCACATGGGGCCAGGGGGGTTTATTCTGTATTTTCTGCCTTATTCTGCCCCACTGGTTTGCTACTTTCTAATCAAGCTCTGTCCATCCATCAGCCCAGTGGTGGTGTAGCATTTGTGCTGAATGAAATGATGCTTTGTTAAGAGACCGTTGGGATTTTAAAACAAATAAAACTTCAGGTAACTGTAGACCAGGTTGCTGCATCTGCTGGCAGCAGCAGAGGGATCCAGCCATAGGAGAGAAGGTCACAGCTGGAATCTGAGCTGATTTCCACCCAAGGTTTGAAGATAGTCTCTCATGTAAATTAGGGCAGAGCAGACACTGCCTCAGCATGGACCCTATTTCCTATGGGCTTCTTCTAGCCATCTCAAAATCTGTAAAGTAGGGCAAGCAATTAAGACGCCAGAGTGACTCCTGGAACACGCTCCCTTGCTCTGGGATAGAGCTGGTCCTGAGGCAATGGGGTCACGGGACTGACGTAGGCTGTGCTACCTGGAATAAATAAGGTGGCCCTAATGAGCAACTATCAGCCCTTTTGACCACTGCTCCCCACCTGCATGACCCAGTTTGTCAGCATTCCTTGCCTGGGGCCCCATGGCAATTGGCTGCCTTTACTGGCACAGTCCCTTGGGGAGGGGAGCTGTTCCCAGTCAGGATGCTACTGGGGCCATGTGCATTGAAGGGCACGCCACAGGATATCTATTGATCACCCTCATTTATTTTTCCAGAAGCCTGGAGTGAGCCAGATTAATCTGTAGGTGACATTTTCAGTGGCCTGCAGTGTTCATTTGAGGCATAAGACAGGCTCAGACATGAGCGATACAGAAACGGCGACAACATTTCATAAAACATGGCTCTCTTTGAACTGGTTTGGGAGCTGAGAGTTGTGCCAGATAAAATGCCATCTGAAAGTGCAGGTGCTGAAGGGAATCTCATTGCTGTCCTGCAGTATTTGGTGGACAACTTGTATGGGTCACACGAGGGTCAGGGAGGCTGGCGGAAGCCAAGGTGTGGCCCTGGTTACTGCAGATAACTCAGCTGGGAAAAGGGGTTTTCCCCAAAGAACTGGGCAGGAGGAAATCCACCTGCTGTACTGCCTGGGAAACCTGGGAAACAGCACAACGAAAAAAGGACATGCACACATCTATGAGCCATTCATCGTTTGTCTAGACCAACGAATTACGTTTTACTGCACGATGCAGAGGTCAGCAGAGGAAAGGCCTCTTCTCTTTCATCCTCTTAGAAACACAGGCAGGCTGTGAGCCCTAAATTTCAAGCTTTGGGACTGCGGTGTAATTTCAGCCAGTTTCTATCCCTGCTAAGGGAGGGCCAGGGACAGATTGCTCAAGGAACACCACAGTGCAAAGGCCTTCAATTCACTCTCCTGGGCTCCTGGCAAACCATACATCAGTCACCAATGACTTGACAAATCACAGCAATATAGCTAAGCTTAGAAGTAAAATTTCACATTATCCTTGCTTATGTGGGTGGGAAGCTGAGAGATGAGAAATCTAAGAGGGCTTAAAGGAACTCTTACTATTATTAAATGGTTTGCTGTTGGTATTTTTATAGTTCTGACATGATACTTTCATGGTTCAGGCCTCTCAAGTTCAAGGCCGCACACAAACAGAGGAAAGGATAAATCCAGCCTGAAGAGACAGCAACTCAGTTAAAGGCAGGAGAACCAGGCAGATTCAGTCAGGCAGCCAGCCCACTTTGTGTGGAGCATCATCAGTGAACTCTGCACTCTGGTACTTATCTTTGTCCAGAGTTAAGACATGGAGCCAGAGAAAGGCTTAAGGAATGATTTGAAGAAGAGAGCAAGACGACAGGTAGGATTGCTCCTGCCTGCAGGCCAGTGATGGGTAAGGCGGCTTCTAGAATCCTTCAGAGTCCTATTTGCATGAGTCAGTGCTCTGAGTTTGCTCATCATGCTTATGAGGAGTATCAGGGGTGTGCAAAGGAGCTGCTGGCTTCAAGTGTGGAGGTGTGAGTGAATGTGAGAAGCAGAGAAGGAAGCAATAGATAGCAGGGAATGGCCCCAGCTAGAGCACTTGTCATTGCAGCTGAGATTCCAAGAGTTATGGATGCCTCAGTAGGCTAAAGATTAGGCATCATTGCAGGTAAGTTCAGAGAATCACAGAATTGCTCGGCTTGGAAGGGATCTCTGGAGATCATCCAGTCCAATCCCCTTGCCAAGGCAGAGACACCAGAGCAGGTGACAGAGGAATGCTTCCAGGTGGGTCCGGGATGTCTCCAGAGAGGGAGAATCCATGGCCTCCCTGGGGCAGTTGGGCATTCCCTGCAGGAGCGCAGCACTGCCGCAGCTCCCGGCAGGGATGGGGGCTCAGAACCCACCGAGTGTGACAGCCACTGAGACCTGACACGAGCCGGCTCACGGTGCCGGCCGTGCGAGTGGGGAGGCGGTGCCACAGCTCAGGGGCGCCGGGCAAAGACCAGGCACGGCTCCGACTCAGCTTTCGGCTGAGGGAGATGAGCGAGCACAGAAGCTGGAGGTGTCCTGGCGGTGCGGTGGGACGGCCCTTCAGGACACAAGGCGGGTAAGTGCTGACCCCGGGGCACACGAGGAGTCGGGTGGGCGGGGAGAGGATGAGGTTCCGCCGGGCACGGGGGTGGGAACCGGCGCCCGGGAACCCGGCGCGGCGTCGAGGCGCGGCCACGCGGCGGGGCCGGCCGAAGAGAACTACGACCCCCAGCGTGCCCCGCGGGGCGGCGCGAGGCACGCGCCTGCGCGAGGAGGCGCGGCGGGTCGGAAGCCCCGCCCGCGGCGGCGGCG